>NW_027411755.1:106611488-106797907 GCF_047663935.1 Musca autumnalis
TTTTGAGGCCGATCGTCAAATTTGCGTTTTTTAGGCACTGTGCAACTTCTTTCAGCAGTTGCAAATGGTGATCGAAGTCACTCGAAATGACCAATAAGTCATCGAGATAGACGAATACATTTTCTTTCAGTTTACTGGGGACGACCTTGTCCATTAGGCGACACAGTCTCTGTGCAGCGTTGCATAGCCCGAAGGGCATAACGCCAAACTGGTACAAAGGTCGTCCAGGCACAGTAAAGGCTGCATATTTCTTACTCTCTTCGTCTAACTCGATCTGCCAAAACGCAAATTTGAGATCGACGCTACTGATATAGAAAGTCTCGTCTATACGACTGAGTATTCTATCAATATTTTGGAGAGGGTATGCATCCTTCTCCGTTAGCTTATTAAGTTTTCGCGCGTCAAGACAGAATCTGTTTTTCCCGGGCTTCCTCACCACAGTGGTTCCGTTACTCCACGGGCTTTCACTTTGCTCAATTACATTTAATTGCAGCATTTTGTCTACTTCTTCAAAAGTTATCTGTTGAACAGCAGGTGACATGGGGTAGTGCCTGTCTTTAACCGGCACAGCCCCCTCAATCATCTTGATTGTATGCTTCTCTAAATGGGTCTGACCCAAACCTTTTTCCTCAAAAGTGTCAAATTCTCGTATGACTTCATTTAGTCTTTTCTGTTGATCTTCAGATAGCTCATGGGGCTTTAATTTGTGTTGTTCGCCCGAGTTTTTCACTTCTTCCATTACTTTATCCATATTTATTTCGTCCACACCTAATATTTCCGGGGCTAGTTCAAACCTCCGCCAAAAATCGATACCCAAATACAATCGTTGTTCTAAATCAGGACATAAATATAGTGCCATTGACTTCACTTGGTCTTGATATTGTATATCACATTCAGTCTTTCCTATAATTCGGATATATCTTCCGCTAGCGGTGGTAATGTGGTTGTGGACCGGTGTTATTTCAAAGTCTACGTTTTCCGGTAATTCTCGGCATCCCTTACCAAGAAGGCATTGGAATGTGAGATCTCACGGCTTCTGGACATCGAATAATAAATGCATCACAGGCCTGCAAACAAAACTCTCGCAATTCATCATCATCTTGTTGACTGTACCGTTCAAGAAGGTTCATTGCTCGATCGATATGACTGCAAAAGCGATACCCAGATTGTCGACTATAAATATATAAAGTAGTGAATCATTTATTCTTCAAATAGTATAAAATATCTAACCAAATAGATGCTAAGCATTGTATATTAGTCCGAACGTTTGCTGGATTCTGCGTATCCTCCAAGCCATCTAGTAAGTGGTCAATAACCCCATTATAAGCATTGGTATTACATAAAGTTAGGAGATGTGATAGGGCGACAATAGTACGCTTGCGTACAGCTTGTCGAGGCGAAGACAATTGTGGAACAAGGGCTTTTAAAATAGTATTATGAAATGGTACAAGTAAATCTCCGAAGCGAGAAAGCAGATCCGATAGAATGTCTAGGGACTCTAGTTTAACAGAAACGTCTTCCTTTTCAATGGCATTGCTCAATTTTCCAGTAATTCGCTGGCAAACATTCGGTGCAAGAGAATTCGACGTTTGCGGTAATTCGGATATTACTGTTTTCAGGCCAATACTGGATATATCCCGCAATTGTTCAGTATTAGATATCATATTGGCACACAATGAGTCAACAATAGTTTCAACTTGATTCTCCTTAACTTTGTTTACCAACGGGCCGAGACATTTAACTGCCAGGTTCTGCACCTCGCCATTCTTATCTTCCAAAAGTTTCAACACCATTCTTACAACTTTTTTCTCAGACTCGTCATCCAACTTTATACTGTCCTTTTGCAGTTCAGTCATCAAATCGTTTGTAGCCATAAACCTAAAATCCTTATCATTAGACGTCATCTAAAAATAAATGCAAGGAAATGATTTGTATTAGACTCGTTTCTACCATATACATGTAAATATATACATAAGTAGGATTTACGAAATATACCTTTTCCAGAAGATTCGCAATTTGATATTGATGGGAACCCATTGCTAACGATGTTTAATACACGGAAGATCTATTATTGACTTGCAGTTGAAATTAAATTTGTTTCAGAAAATTGTGAAATGCCGGCGACGAACTTCTGTTTAATTCGCAAATATATATATGGCCTGTTCCCGTACTTTATAAAGTGGTAAAAGTTGTAAAAGTCGTAAACGATTTTCATACAAATTTTGTGGACGGGAACGCAAAATGTGTAAAAGTGGTAAAAATTGTAAAAACTTGTTAGTTCTGGAACAGAGCTATAATTGTAGAATAGGTATGTTAGCGTTGCCAAAAGTTTTCAAAACCAATCGATTCATTGTTTTGTAGAAAATTGTTATCGAAATTTTGCTAACTCCATGTTTATACGTTCAAAGTGGAACGGCAAATTTTCTTCTCAATTTCTTTTAAAATTTTCTTCCGGTGTGTCAATTTTCTGATTTTCTTCACACTCACTTTCTCATTCAAAGGCAATACGAAGGCTGTATTTCTTATAGAAATTAAATTTAATTAAACATTAAATTATTGGTCTGTTCCAGAACTGCAAGTATCTACTAATTTTTACTATATTGTTCGATAACATAAAGGAAAAATGTTATCGTAGTAAAAAATTTTAGATTCTTGCAGGTTCTGGAACAAAGCAAATAATAATAATAATTGTTCCACAAACATCCCATAAGGGACAAGGGAGACTTCTCTCATATCAATGAGTGCACCCCGATTCATATTAGCTCAATGATATGGGACCTACAGTTTATCGCCGAGTCCGAACGGCGTGTCTAAGACACCACTTTTGTAGAGAAGTTTTACATGGCTGAAATACTCAGGAAATGTCGCC
The DNA here is from genome assembly GCF_047663935.1 of Musca autumnalis. Lineage (NCBI taxonomy): Eukaryota > Metazoa > Arthropoda > Insecta > Diptera > Muscidae > Musca > Musca autumnalis. The sequence continues at coordinate 106,614,358 of NW_027411755.1, forward strand.
AACATTACCGAGGGGTATTTTGCCACCGTTGAAAAGTGTTTTGATGTTGCCTGGCCGGGGAATCGAACCCACAACCTTATGTGTGCAAGGCGGGTGTGCATACCATTGCACCACGGTGGCAAAACATTAAATAAATACATATGTAATATATTGGTCTGTTCCAGTACTGCAAGCATCTACTAATTTTTACTATTTTTCCGATAACATAAAGGAAAAAATGTTATCGAAGTACAAAAATAGTAGCTTCTTGCAGGTTCTGGAACAGAGCATATACATATGTATACTCACAGTCTATACAGTCGGACCAAGATCTATTTAACAGGTCACGTAAGTAGCACAAATACAACTCTGTTTTGGCCAAAAATTCTTCAATATGTCAAAATGTTTGTTTACGTTTTCATACAATTTATTCACAATAACAAAAAAATTGACAGATTGAAACCAATCATCTGGTCATTTTACGCCACCTTATTATTTCATCATGAGTCGGACACTCAGCCCAAACTAGTTAGCCCTGACTATCTAGTTTGCTGTCAAATACATTATTGTGACCTTATTTTCTTACATCCACAAAAGCGAAAAGCCGCGAATTTCTATTAATTTCAATGAATTTTAGGTTAGGGGTTTTTAATCCGATAATATCGATAGACAAAACTATCTATCGATATTGCATTTTTAAAAAATAATCGATATTATCGATAGTGCCCTCGATCTTTTGCCAGCTCTAGTTGCTGGATAGAGCTGGCAAAAAATCGAATCGATTATTATTTAAAAGTTCAATATCGATAGAAAGTTTTCCTATCGATATTATTGGAATAAAAACCCCTAACCTAAAATCCATTGAAATAAATAGAAATTTCGCTGCTTTTCGGTTATGTGTGTGTAAGAAAGTAAGTCCGTAGTAAAATAAAAGTAGTAGTTCATTCTCCTTTACATTGCTCTGAACTACTTTTGCATAATTTCAAGAAAATCATTGACATTTCCGCCCTTTTCATCCCCAAATTAATGGCAATGACAACATAACGATAATATCGATAGCAATCGATATTTTTAAACATTATATCGAAATTTCTAATGTTGGGAATATCGATGGTTTGTGGTTGCATGATGAATGACAAAAATGAACGGCCACACTAGCAAGCAACAACAAAGCTGTCATTGAAAACTGACAATGTGTACCCAGCTTTACATTTCGGAAGCAAGCAAAGCAAGCGACGATGTTATGACCAGGTACAATCGCTTATTTGGGTCTTCGGGTAGCTCTTCGGACTCAGGGGGTTCTCAACCCACCCATAACAAGCCTCGGGTCTAACACTAAAAACAAGACAGGAACATACTAACATATTACTACACTGATTATAATCTGGACAACAACGGGGAACATCCTTTGGGACTCGAGGTCCTTGATGTACAGACCCCCAACTCGCCCACCCAGCCATGGTCCAAAGGTTCCTAATATATACTCGCTTGGACCCCACAAACTCCCTTATATCACCATACCACCTTTTTAGCCGTTAACCCCCTGTATCAAAGTAAGACTACTCCATTATGAGTCTTATTAAACTATAACATTATAATTTTTTATTGATTTTTTTAAAATAAACACTAACATAAAAATACGAACATCAACATTAATCGAACATTCAATACAAAAGAAACTGAATAAAAAGAATCATTTATGTACATTAAATCGTCTCTGATATTATTATTTGATTCCGTTATCAGGATCATCAAGGGAGTTAGCGATCGGGTTTTTAGGTCCAAGTTCTGACCAATTTATCTAAAGAAATATCCCTAACAAATCCTACCTGATCGAGCTCAATAAGATAGTTATGTGGGAATGTTAACCTGTTTCAATATGAAGTATTTACTATCCCTTTCACTTTTTTCCTCGTTAATCCCTTACTATATTAATAATATAAAAATTAAGAAAAATGTCAAATGTATGATATAAAAAAATTTAAATTAAATAAAAAAAATATATATATAAAATGAAAAATAACTAATTTAGATAATATGTCAAAACACGTATATACGACAATAGAATAATTATACTAATATTACAAAAAGAACTTAAATAAGGAAATCATCAAATTTTCATTAGCGCCTGAAAGTCCGCTTCACTTACGTGAGCTTTGGGGAATATAATAGTTTCTTGCTGTTATAAAAACAGACTGCCATGGGATCCAAATATCCCAATGAACAGATTCTAGCAGTTGCAGTAATTCACAAGATGTCTCGGCTAGGTTCTAGTGCCGGCTGCAATCACACAGCAGCTGATTTTCAGTTCAACGTTTTTCTACATACAGGGTGTTATGTAACTCTATCAATTTTTTTCTTGTCAGCGTAACACGGCGTAGCGGAACACGGCGTAGCGTAACCTTAACGCTTTTATAAATTTTGATGATTTTTGGGCTTACACCTGGCCTACGCGTGACAACTTTCTATTGCTATTATGGCCAAAATCCTACCTTTGATTATATGTGTTGTTGTCCTTTATTCTGTTCATCCAGAACGCAATTTTTTTGTCTGTGTAGGACTCGCAGCTATGGCTATTGGTCTGCTAGCCGCGCACGTTTAGGTAGATTTTAGGTTTTTGGCTATCTAAAAAATGCAAAAACAAACCACATAGTGAACTCATCATTCTCACAATTTGACTTTTGCACACTCACTTCACTGTTTGTGTATTTCTATTTTATCGATATGTGGCTTTGTATCCAATCAAAGGATTTTAAAATCCAAAGGTCTTTATATGTAAGCTCAGTTTTCAAAAACTTTAAAGTTCTTTTCCTTTTTTTTTTTTTTTGCTTATACTTTCACACGTTTATGTGTGCAGTACACTTGCTCACTTATACTTCTGCTCATTTGCCTTGGCATATCACCTTTTTATAGGTGCTAATTCCCATAGCATAAACTTCCAATTTCTTATTTTGTATTAGTGCGATTTAACGTTTTTTCTCATTTGAACAAACTCATATTTGTATTTTGTAACATACGACATATTTGCCACTCTCCCATACGCCATCATTCAGGGATGGTACTATGATCATTCAGACGTACCCTGTCCCCAGTTAGTACGAGTGGTGAGTTTTGTCGACGAATATGACAGCTGAAAACAGAAATACAGAAAACAAAACAAACCACACGCATCTCGGGTAAGCAAATTTATTGAATTTATAAGCAGCCAATTTAGCAAGAAAACCCGATATAAACTTGATTCTGTCACGCGGCCAATTTAAGTTTTACGTGGGCACCATACGGTAACCCCTTAAGCATGATGGAATATGATATTGGTATGAGACTACGAGTTTCGCATCGACCTGCCCGCAACAAAACTCCGTATATTGCAAGCCTGCGCCGAAATATACGGTGTGCGGTGGGTCTGTTATGTTAAATTGTGGATTATCTGATTATTATCCTGAAGCTATATGGAATGATACCCAACGTGGGGAACTCCCATACCCTGAGGTTACCTCAGCCGGGCATATGATATTAGGGAAGTATCGAATGCTATTGAGTGTTATTAAGTGTGTTTACTTTTGGATAATCTATCCCAGGTACCCCCGTTGTTGATGTAATTTTTGGCCTATTACCAACACATTGGTTGTTGATTCTTTGCATGCATGACTGTGTCGGATCTCCTGAGGTACGAATTTGGTGGTAAGTTCCGATTCAGTTATCATATAGATACGCATATAGGACAAGCACAAAACAATTAGATAAATTATCACTTAAATAAATAATTAAACGGGAATAATTAGATAAATAATTAATTAAATAAATAATTGTATAATTGCTTATCCTATATTGCACTTCGTTTCATATACTATTATCACAGTCATGTTGCGGGTAATTATCACAGTTTATATCACCTTTTGAGGTCCTTGGCGTGAGCCACCCCCAATGGCCGACCTTGGAGATCCTCAAGTTCGTACATGTTGTTTCCAATAAGTTTGGCAATGCGACATTTTACGAACTTTCGAGCGAATTTCGCGTTGAAATTTTTTTGGAAGTCGCTCAGGTGGGAATTGCGACGAAATACCTCTTGGCCAGGGGCAAATTTAGTTACTCGAACTCTTTGATTGTACTTTCTTGCACTCGTTTGATATGCCTTATGCATGTTTTTTTTATTCTGTCCCTTATCAATTGTAAACGGTCACTTTTATCCAAATTAAGAATTTCATGTTCCGATAAGGACCTTAGTTTTCGTGCCAAGTTGTTATCAGTTCCCTTCGTATACATATGATAGCCGAATAAGGCGAAGAAGGGCGTTACACCTGTGGCCGAATGGATAGCCGTACGGAGGGCACACTCTATTTCGGATAAGTAGAGGTCCCAATCACGATGATCGTTTTCCATATAGGCTCTGATGGCTGCCAGAACGGATTGGTTAACCCGTTCTGAGGCGTTAGATTGGGGTGAGTACGGGGCCGTTTTCATATGTTTAATTTTATATACCTTCATCAATTCTTGGAATATGCTTAGAAACAAACTGTGCCCCATTATCACTATGGATAATCTCTGGTACTCCGAACTTTCTAAAGATTTCTTCTACTAGAAACTTTATCACATTGCTGGCTGTTGCTTCTTTCATCGACTTGAGGAAGACAAATTTAGAGAAGTGGTAGACCACCACGAAAATATAGGCGTTTCCACTCTTCGACCGCGGATATTTACCTAAAAAGTCTATATACAACTTTTGGAACGGCCGATCAGTCTTTACCTCATTGCCAATGGTCGTTTGCGTATTGTAGTTCACAGTCTTTGTCTCTTTACATGTGACACAATTGCTGACGTTTTGCCGCACCTGTGAAGTCATATTTGGCCAGTAGAGAATCATATTTGGCCAGTAGAGAATGGCCAGGGAGAATCACGAGCATTTCGAATTAGCTCGTGGGTCAAAGACTCGGGTACCCACAGTCGCCACTCGTATTCGCTAAATATTTCCTGACTATCATTGGACATCAGACGTTTATATATCATCCCATCTTTAACTTTTAAATCTGGGAGGCTGTCTTTGTTATGCTCGATTGTTTTCTTCAGATCTTCATAGTCCTCAGATTTAAACTCATTGGCATCTGCGTCGATAATCGCATTCATGTCGATTTCCTCGATTGTCGGGAGCCTCGATAAGGTATCGGCTACCACGTTATCTTTTCCCTTTCGATGCTCTATATCAAAACGGTAATGTTGCAATTGCAACGACCACCGGGCGAGACGTCCACTTAAGTCTTTCAAACTCATGAGCCACTGTAAGCTAGCATGGTCTGTTATGACAGTAAAGTCCATAAGTTCCACATATGGTCGGAACTTTTTTACTGCCATAACGGCCGTCAAACACTCTTTTTCAGTTACACTATAATTCTTTTGGCTCGAGTTCAACTTTTGAGAGTAGAAAGCTATTGGATTCTCGTCCCCGTGGTCGCTCAATTGAAACAACACCGCGCCAATACCATATTCAGAGGCATCGCACTGAATATAGAACCTTTTTCTGAAATCCGCGTGCCGTAATACGGGCGCCGTGGTTAAGGCGTTTTTAAGGCTCTCGAAAGCCGCAATGGCTTCGGGGGTCATGTGAAACTTTTTGCTCTTTTTCAGAGTGTCCGTCAGTGGTGCGGATATCGTTGCGAAGTCCCGGATAAATCGACGGTACCACCCGGCTGTGCCCAAGAAACTTCTCACTTCCCTCGGGTTCCTGGGTACCGCGATCTTCTTTATTGCGTCTACTTTCGCAGAGTCGGTTTTTAGCATCCCTCCACCGATGACAAACCCCAGATATTTTAACTCCTGAAAACAAAATTGTGACTTTTTGAGGCCGATCGTCAAATTTGCGTTTTTTAGGCACTGTGCAACTTCTTTCAGCAGTTGCAAATGGTGATCGAAGTCACTCGAAATGACCAATAAGTCATCGAGATAGACGAATACATTTTCTTTTAGTTTACTGGGGACGACCTTGTCCATTAGGCGACACAGTCTCTGTGCAGCGTTGCATAGCCCGAAGGGCATAACGCCAAACTGGTACAAAGGTCGTCCAGGCACAGTAAAGGCTGCATATTTCTTACTCTCTTCGTCTAACTCGATCTGCCAAAACGCAAATTTGAGATCGACGCTACTGATATAGAAAGTCTCGTCTATACGACTGAGTATTCTATCAATATTTTGGAGAGGATATGCATCCTTCTCCGTTAGCTTATTAAGTTTTCGCGCGTCAAGACAGAATCTGTTTTTCCCGGGCTTCCTCACCACAGTGGTTCCGTTACTCCACGGGCTTTCACTTTGCTCAATTACATTTAATTGCAGCATTTTGTCTACTTCTTCAAAAGTTATCTGTTGAACAGCAGGTGACATGGGGTAGTGCCTGTCTTTAACCGGCACAGCCCCCTCAATCATCTTGATTGTATGCTTCTCTAAATGGGTCTGACCCAAACCTTTTTCCTCAAAAGTGTCAAATTCTCGTATGACTTCATTTAGTCTTTTCTGTTGATCTTCAGATAGCTCATGGGGCTTTAATTTGTGTTGTTCGCCCGAGTTTTTCACTTCTTCCATTACTTTATCCATATTTATTTCGTCCACACCTAATATTTCCGGGGCTAGTTCAAACCTCCGCCAAAAATCGATACCCAAATACAATCGTTGTTCTAAATCAGGACATAAATATAGTGCCATTGACTTCACTTGGTCTTGATATTGTATATCACATTCAGTCTTTCCTATAATTCGGATATATCTTCCGCTAGCGGTGGTAATGTGGTTGTGGACCGGTGTTATTTCAAAGTCTAAGTTTTCGGGTAATTCTCGGCATCCCTTACCAAGAAGGCTAATGGATGCTCCCGTGTCTAACAACCCATTTACACACCTACCATTTATCCCAATATCGGCATACATTCTTGGATCTATAGAATTGGAAACTGCACGACCTATTGTCGCGACCATTTGGCGATGTAATTTCCGTTTCTCTGTGGTTTTTTGCCGGATTTTTAGGATTCGTTTGGGTATGTAGCTATTGGTGTCTATATCGGAAAATATTTTTTATTTGACTTCTGCGTAATATCTTCCTCTTTCTATTAATGGAATATAATGTCTATTTCCCGCCCACGGTTTATTATTTGATTCGGCACTAACATTTGCTTCCGTTTGTTTTGCTCTTTCTTTTTGGTGGCATGATTTTATAATGTTCTAACTTGCAGGGTTCTCCATCGGGCGTGATTCCCCCGCAGTTTCCACGCCCATTCGGCGGTTTCCCGACTGGCAGTTGGGACATTTCGGAGTGATGGTGTTACGCTTGCCACACCGAAAGCAGAAATATGCTCTCTCTGTAGACGGGCAGTCCTTAAATACGTGTCCGGCGGTCCTGAAATTCCAGCACATAATCGTTTTGCCCTGTTGTGGATTGGTTCGTAGGGCGGATACCGATTCGAGGACCTCTGCCTGTATCTGCGGTTCCTCCGGTAAGTATTCTTCCATTATTACCTCGTTTACCTGTCTTACAGGCCGCGAATTTAATGTCATTGGCCTCGAGTCTCTTCTAGGGAAGATCTTCTCGATATCTTTGCATTCCACCCTTAACATTTCTACGGTAGATATGGCCATTGGGTACACTATATTCTTGATATTGTCCCTGACATTTGTTTTGATTATTTTGACCATATCATCATCCGTAATGGGGCGTGCCAAGCGGGACCGAAGCTGTCCCATCACATGGAAGTAAGCATCCACCGACTCATTCGACAATTGCTTTCGTTCCACCAAGTCCCTCATCGCTTCAAAGGGAGACTTAGTGTTTCTCTACTGAGTCTTCAATGCATCTTTTAGTTGTATCCATAGGGTGAATTTTCGCATTTTCTGGGCCTGCCAAAACCATTCTAGCACTGATCCAGATATCAGCAGCCGAAATTGCTCTGGCAAGCATTCTAGCCGAAATACAAACTCCTCAACCGTCAGCTTTTGTGGATTTCCATCAAAATTGATGCCAAACTTATCTACACGTATCCTTATCGGGTCATTAATGACTGATTGAGAGGCATAACTTCCAGTACTGGACGCGGTTCCTGAGGAACGGCGGTCCCTAACATGTGCAGGTGGAAATACTTCCGGCTCTGTGTGGGAAATTTCCCCATTAGCATTTTTGTTCCCAAAGCTAACTGCTTTCGGAGGTACACTATTAGTCCCTGCAGTCAAGCTTTGTACCGTCTTCACTAACAATTCCAGAGTTGTCTTCATTTCTCGGACTTCAGTACTAACTATTCCTTTGATTTTCTCTTCTATATCCCTGTCTGAGAGCTGATTTCTCGCTGGACCAGGGGTAGAGAACCTTTCTGCTCCACTCTCAGCTCCTGTTTGAGCAGTCGGCGCTAGGTTAGGCGTACCTTTTTGACCTGGACGTCGAATGATCGTTTCCGATAAATCTCTTATTTGCCCATTTACACTCATTTCGGAATCTAATTCAGTCATCTTTTTCTTTTTAGAATCAATTCGGTGCTGTCCGGTAGCTGTATCGAAATTTGATGGCCAATTCCGCTTGTAAGCTGATCTAGTTGTCATTCCCTGCGTCAACTGTAACCCTGACGAATACTACCACTTATCGAAGAAGGTTATGCTAAAAGTCGTTTACTATTTGTATGTGAATTCAGCTCGTGAGAATCAAGATCGCTATGAGTATTGTTAAATATGCTTGAAGCACTAAATTGATATACGCACCAACTCTGTTAAGTTCTTACTTTTTATAAAACACACCAATTTTTAGTTGGTATGAATATCACTAGTATATCGATCTGTATATGATAATAGAAACTGCTTATTGTCGGTATAATTTTAAATAAATATTTTCTAATATTTTCACTTCAAAGGGTAACGATTTATATATGTACATATATCTATACGGGGGAACGGCTGTATTTTCAAAGGCAGGTATTGACTTGGGAGAAAAGATGATATAAAACATCTAATGGATTAGTACTTTTCTAAAGAACCAAAAAAAAAAAACGTAAAAAAACTTATTGATCCTGTCATAACCCATCATTGAATCATATCACGTATATTTCTCTTTCTTACTTTACTCAGAGAAGAGTATTTTTATCCTCAAAGGATGTTCTAGACGAAAAACATATATATGAGAAATTTTGATGATGATTATGGTACCATGGCATAAACTTTTGCATTTTCTTTTCATAAGTCAAGACCTTTTGGCTTACGGAACCTGATACTCTGGCTTACGGATAGCCTTGTTTCCGTAACGGATATCATCTCTCCTCTATTCATAATCCTACACTCAAAATAACTGTCTTATCTAACAACTACACAAAACACAGAACACAGGTCTATTACAAGCATTCATAGTTACGACAAACAACTAGAGGTTGCACTTTGACCCATCATAATTCTTAATTCTAACTTTACTATTATACCTAGTTCTACTATTGCACATTTATACAGTATCTTGGACAAAGATCTGGTTGCAATACTAGGTAGATATAATTAGTATTGGTGTAGAACTTTGGGGCTATTTATTCTAAAACTGGCTATCGTTAAGTGCTTCGGTGTTATGCACTACCGATTTTCTAACCCTAGTATCACAGTTTAATTCGGATCTAGGTTCACTTTTTGATTTGGGCGCCATTTCTGTTATGACCAGGTACAATCGCTTATTTGGGTCTTCGGGTAGGTCTTCGGACTCAGGGGGTTCTCAACCCACCCATAACAAGCCTCGAGTCTAACACTAAAAACAAGACAGGAACATACTAACATATTACTACACTGATTATAATCTGGACAACAACGGGGAACATCCTTTGGGACTCGAGGTCCTGATGTACAGACCCCCAACTCGCCCACCCAGCCATGGTCCAAAGGTTCCTAATATATACTCGCTTGGACCCCACAAACTCCCTTATATCACCATACCACCTTTTCAGCCGTTAACCCCCTGTATCAAAGTAAGACTACTCCATTATGAGTCTTATTAAACTATAACATTATAATTTTTTATTGATTTTTTTAAAATAAACACTAACATAAAAATACGAACATCAACATTAATCGAACATTCAATACAAAAGAAACTGAATAAAAAGAATCATTTATGAACATTAAATCGTCTCTGATATTATTATTTGATTCCGTTATCAGGATCATCAAGGGAGTTAGCGATCGGGTTTTTAGGTCCAAGTTCTGACCAATTTATCTAAAGAAATATCCCTAACAAGTCCTACCTGATCGAGCTCAATAAGATAGTTATGTGGGAATGTTAACCTGTTTCAATATGAAGTATTTACTATCCCTTTCACTTTTTTTCTCGTTAATCCCTTACAATATTAATAATATAAAAATTAAGAAAAATGTCAAATGTATGATATAAAAAAATTTAAATTAAATCAAAAAAAATATATATATAAAATGAAAAATAACTAATTTACATAATATGTCAAAACACGTATATACGACAATAGAATAATTATACTAATATTACAAAAAGAACTTAAATAAGGAAATCATCAAATTTTCATTAGCGCCTTAAAGTCCGCTTCACTTATGTACGTGAGCTTTGGGGAATATAATAGTTTCTTGCTGTTATAAAAACAGACTGGCATACATAAGATCCACAGACCGACAAACACATGGGATCCAAATATCCCAATGAACAGATTCTAGCAGTTGCAGTAATTCACAAGATGTCTCGGCTAGGTTCTAGTGCCGGCTGCAATCACACAGCAGCTGATTTTTAGTTCAACGTTTTTCTACACACAGGGTGTTATGTAACTCTATCAATTTTTTTCTTGTCAGCGTAACACGGCGTAGCGTAACCTTAACGCTTTTATAAATTTTGATGATTTTTGGGCTTACACCTGGCCTACGCGTGACAACTTTCTATTGCTATTATGGCCAAAATCCTACCTTTGATTATATGTGTTGTTGTCCTTTATTCTGTTCATCCAGAACGCAAATTTTTGTCTGTGTAGGACTCGCAGCTATGGCTATTGGACTGCTAGCCGCGCACGTTTAGGTAGATTTTAGGTTTTTCGCTATCTAAAAAATGCAAAAACAAACCACATAGTGAACTTATCATTCTCACAATTTGACTTTTGCACACTCACTTCACTGTTTGTGTATTTCTATTTTATCAATATGTGGCTTTGTATACAATCAAAGGATTTTAAAATCCAAAGGTCTTTATATGTAAGCTCAGTTTTCAAAAACTTTAAAGTTCTTTTCCTTTTTTTTTTTTTTTGCTTATACTTTCACACGTTTATGTGTGCAGTACACGTGCTCACTTATACTTCTGCTCATTTGCCTTGGCATATCACCTTTTTATAGGTGCTAATTCCCATAGCATAAACCTTCCAATTTCTTATTTTGTATTAGTGCGATTTAACGTTTTTTTCTCATTTGAACAAACTCATATTTGTATTACGGTCATTTTGTAACATACGACATATTTGCCACTTTCCCATACGCCGTCATTCAGGGATGGTACTATGATCATTCAGACGTACCCTGTCCCCAATTAGTACGAGTGGTGAGTTTTGTCGACGAATATGACAGCTGAAATCTGACAGCTGAAAACAGAAATACAGAAAACAAAACAAACCACACGCATCTCGGGCAAGCAAATTTATTGAATTTATAAGCAGAAAACAAAAAACCGCCACTAAATCCAATCAAAAAAACTAGCCCTCTGCGCCTGGCTATTCATCGATTTAATTTTTGTATGGAAATTTTGGTGATACCAGCATTAGTGAGCGAGAGAAAAAATGCATACAAATACCCATGAGTGTCTCATTGTTTGTGGGCAGCCAAAGACCATTCACAATAGGTTCATTTGGGGTATGTAAACAAATCATAAACAACCCAGCAAAAAGTTTGCATCCGCGGATACAGTTAAATCACTAGAACAATTGCCGCTGGAGTACATCTTTTCCTATGAATTCACCTATGAATTTTACAAGAGAGCGCGAAGCTAGGATGCACTCCATTTTGCTTCCACGGCACAAAGCTAGGATGCACTCCATTTTCGATCCAAATCACAGTCTTTGATGTAGTGTTTTGGATTGAATTTAAATGCAGTCTAAAGATGTTATAAAATGCAAGCCATTGCAAATATCCCAAAATAAATAAAATACATTGCTTATTCGTGTAAAACAAGAATATTAACTTTATTACATTAACACAAATTATAAAAACTCTCCATTAAATTTGATCGTAACAAGTTTACTTCCTCTACTCTGATTTTTATGACATCTAAATTGATATTGCTTCATCATCCAAATGGTTTTTCATTTTTCCTCCTACTTCAGTTTAGATTTCCAAAAAACTCCAACTCCACTTCAAAAATAATTTGCGTCTCGTGAATTACAGCAATGTTCATAACTTTAGTTTGTATTTCTTTATTTTTTATAAAACAAACTCTTAGAATTTTAACACTCTTTCTTGTGTTCAGAAAAAAGACTGCGACTGTAGGGATCAAAAAATTGGGATCTTTAAGCGAGTGCTTCCAAAATGTATCGAGCGCAGTGTATATTCATAACTCCGCGTGGACTGCATCGAAAGATGTATTGAAATCATAACTCTGCATTGCACTACTTCCAAATTTTTTTGCTGGGAAAAGGAAAAAACAAGAAGTTTATATTTTTGTTTTGTTTTATTTAATAGACATGAAGATCCCAAGGGATCGTTTGCTGGCCCTATTTGCGAATTGGAACCAATTTAGAAAACCAAGAAAACTCTATATAAACTTGATTCTGTCACGCGGCCAATTTAAGTTTTACGTGCGCACCATACGGTAACCCCTTAAGCATGATGGAATATGATATTGGTATGAGACTACGAGTTTCGCATCGACCTGCCCGCAACAACGATTGATTCTGTTTCTACCTTTATGCTATGTTTACATTAACGAAATCCACTCGATTTCATCTGTCAAATCCATAGGTTAAACGTCAAAGGAAATCCAATGGATTTCAGATGAGATTTCATTTGACGTTTGAGCTATGGAATTGACAGATGAAATCGAGTGGATTTCGTTAAACTTAGCATTAGAGTTGTACAATCTAGTTCATTTGAAAGATCTAGTTCAATAGTTCAGCTCTTTTAACTGAACTAGTTCAGTAATCTAGTTCATAGTTCAATATCCAGTTCATGGCACAATAATACAGGTACATACAACGTAGAGCTGAGCATCGATATTCCCAACATTAGATATTTTCGATATAATATTTTAAAATATTGATTGCTATCGATATTATCGGTAATTTGTCACCACTATTATTTTTGGAATAAAAATTGCCTTTGTACACATTTTACACTAGTACTTTACAGAAACATGAAGCAACAAAAAACAGTTGCTTTTATTTAATAAAAAGACATAAAAAAATACAATTTACTTTTCCGAAAAACCGAAATGCCGCGAAATTTCTATTTATTTCAAGGAATTTTGGGTTAGAAATATTTAATACGATAATATCGATGGACAAAACTATCTATCGATATTGAATTTTTAAAAAATAATCGATATTATCGATATTGGCATCGATTTTTTGCCAGCTCTAGTACAACGGCAAAAACAGCTGATCTTCATACCAGTTGTCAAAATGCATTATTGTGAATAAAATCGCATACAAAATGTAAACAAGCAATTCACAGTAATGTATAATTGTGAGCAAATTTGACGTTTTGCATGATTTGATGTAACACCTTCTTATTCCACCATGATCCAGTTCAATCATTTGGATCAGCATCGTTCGCTTACTGAAAACGCATACATACACCAAATACACAAACAATAAAATAATGCGCTTTAACTGCTCCAGAAGAAAAATATTACATTTAGATATTTTTATTCCATTCATAACCCTACATTCACAAATGCCAGTATTGGCAAGACAATAGCAAAAATACAAACCTTTTTCACAAATACATTTATAAATTTTTAAATATGTATAGAGAAAATTATGAATGTATTGGTGAAAATGGTTTGTAACTTTGCTATTGTCTTGCCAATACTGTCTGTGTGTAAACGCCTAGTAAAGAAAAAATAAGTGGGAGTAATTAATTTGGTTTACATATGCGGCTACGAGAGGTTTTAGGTGTTTCAGTTGAATTCATCAGCCACACTTATTCTTGAGCTCGAGTCGTCATAAAATTGGGGAAGGGTTCTTTGTTTCAATAAAAAGAACTAAGAGAACTGATGAGTCCAAGTGGCGTTGGACGAAACTAGTCTTCTCTGCCATCCCCTAAAGTAATCAATTTTAACTACATCCCACTTTAAACTTGTTGTTTTTAAATTTGAAACAACAAATATGAGATTAATGCTTAGTTTACATTCGGCGTCTTTTCGTGATTTCGAAGGCGTTTCATGATTTCGCGCGGAATCAAGCAAAATTTATCACGATTTTGCATACAAAAATGAAATCATCTCATTTCGTGATTTCAGCGAAATCAACATCGAAATCACAGTACACATGATATACAACCCTGTTTTCGCCTAAAAAAGTACCAAAAGTTGCAACACTTTTCACGTATCACAAGAAACAAGGTAGATGGTCAATTGCTGCAACAAAAAAATTTAGTATGTCCCTGTTTATACAGGGAAAGTTAATGGGAAAGAAAATTGAGTTTATGGGCGAGGGAGTAGAGAGGAATAAGAGGGGGTACACACACCTCTGTACTGGCAAATTCTGTTTTGTTTCGTTTTTCTTCGTATACAACCTGAAGTTGGCTGCAGATTTGTTTTTACATTTTCTTTCATTTTATTTTCTCTGTCGAGAAACAAACAACAGCGGAGACAATTGAAAAAAAAAACCATTTGGAGGAAAAACTATTTTTTTAAACAAAAACAATTCGAAATAAGTGGAAATATCAACATTAAAATGCTATTCAAGGTTTCCTTTAATAATTAATTGTTTTTCACACACGTCCATTTTTACTTTTCATTACAATTTTGCCTTGGCTTTGTTTTTGAACGGCGCAATGAGAAAATGAGTGTGAAGAAGAATAAGAAAAAATATAAAATTGACACAAACATGATTTCCGTGTCTAAACAACAAGGAAATTTTAAAGGAAATTGAGAAGAAAAATTTTCTTTCCAGTTTGAATGTCTAAACACGGTCTATCAAAATTTGTAAACAATGTGAAAAAAAAAAATATTAAAATACTTTGTTACAATCATGGCACAATTACCAAGGGAGTGGCATCGTAAAATTTTGAATATGTTATGTCAAAACTTTCTTTATGTTATAAAGGGATTTGACTTTTCATATTCGATCAGCTGGTGTGATACCACTACCTGCTAGTTCTGCCATGATTACAATGCTATTTTTCATTGTGTTCCTGTACTGAGCGAATTGTCAAAAATTGCTTCCCCATACAAATTTCTAAAAAATACGGGAACGGAAAAATGACGGAGATTGCAAAAACTCCAGCATAAATGATAGTGTCAGCTATCATATTAGATGCCAATGAACATGCTTGCTGCTAGTTTCTACTAGGCCAAAATTGTATAGCAGAAAACAGGAGGAGAGGTTGTTACTCGGCGCTATTTTTGTTTAAAGACAAGTGCAAGTCTTGCTAGATTTCGGAGTACGTGAACGCATTTTTAGCACTAAACGGAAAAAAAACTACTGCAAGTACTAATATTGTACAGGTTATGAGCATAACTTTTATCTATCAAAATTTATTATTATGATGATAAAATAATTTTTTTATTTTTACGTTTGTTAGTACTATACACAATTAATACGATATTAATTTTACCATAATTTTCCAAAAAAGGTTTTAAAGTTCTATATTGTCGTATATTTTTAATGATTAATTCAATTTACAACAACTTGTTTTGTAAATTCATGTTAGATCAGCTGCACATATGCATCTACCTTGATCATTGTGACATGCTTGAAATCAACAAAAAATAAGTGTAAACACCGGGGTGTATTTCAGGATTTCGTGAAATCCAGTGGATTTTGGAGCGCAAGTGTAAACTTGGCATAATGCTTGGTTTACATTCGGCGTCGTTTCGTGATTTCGCGCGGAATCAAGCAAAATTTATCATGATTTCGCATACAAAAATGAAATCATCTCATTTCGTGATTTCAGCGAAATCAACATCGAAATCACAGTACTCATGATATACAACCCTGTTTTTGCCTAAAAAAGTACCAAACGTTGCAACACTTTTCACGTATCACAATACACAAGGTAGATGGTTAATTGCTGCAACAAAAAATTTTAGTATCAAAATGTGTAAACAAACTAAAAAAAATATTAAATTAATTTGTTACAAGGATATGTTACATTGTGTTCCCGTACTTTTCTAATGGTAATGTTAGAAAAATGAGCGAATTTTCAAAAATTTCTTTCCCATACAAATTTCCTAAAAAATACGGGAATGAAAAAATGACGGAAATTGCAAAAACTCCAGCAGAAATTGTTACATTCACGCTTGTGCGGCACTGTGGTGGAGGGTCCAACTAACTCAGGGGAGCTGCTCTCAAGGCCTAAGCCTAAGGGAATGCACAATAAAAGGGATTGAACACAAAGACATACACAAAAACAAACAACAAACACAAAATACCCCGTGACAAAGGTACTTGATGACATTTGCACCCACACATAGCCCGCCCAACCTTGACCCTTCAATGCCTCGTTATCATATCTTTCAGAAAGGCCCCGTTTCCCACACACACCTACTTCACAATTTACCTTTTGTTACCCCTCTTTATAAAACAATTTAGCACATCATATTCTTTTACATTCAAACACAGGAAATATTTATTATAAAGACTTTCATACTTAAATCTAACAAACAAATATTAATTTGAAAAACTAACACCAATTATACAACTTCCTCTTTCTTTTGAGTCAATACTCAGATCACCTTCCTTACGTTTATATTGGTTACTTTTTAGGCCAACCAGGGCCGACAAATATTACTCCTAGACCTGCCTAAAAGAGCTCTGTTAGCGGTTTCTTGGGACTTATTCAAATGTTGACTCCCATAAAAAAACTCAATTAAATATCTCTCGAATAAACGCTAAAAAAGGGCAATCCTACACTCACTTTTAAAACTTGGCGTTAACTTACCTCACAATTAAATAGTCTTTTTGCAATTTTAATATCTTGACAACATTTAGGACAACACAACTTAACCTAGTTTTTGTTAGTTTTCAATATTATATTTTTTTTTTTAGCATTTTTAGTTGTACTTAGCAAAATTTTCTCATAGTTGATTTCTTTTCTCTTTTACAGGTGCATGGCCGTTGCTTTTGGGTGCATTACTCGCAAATTCAAAAGAAACATCATTCGTTTGACACTCATCAATATATATTGGCATGGTCATCAATTCAATCAGTCAAGCGTTTAGTGAAATGATATCTTCCGCTCTTCGATTAAAATTTTTGCAACGTTTTTTCTCATCAATAAGTAAATGCTGACCCCCTCCTTGATAACCGCTGAGGAGGTCAGTGAACGTCTGGCTTTTACAGTTTGGCGTACACTTCAAATAAAATAAAACACAAAATGCAACTATAGAATTACAGACGCTACACAATTTGCCATTAAGATATTCATATTAATAACGCCCACAACATAAATAAAAAGTCGACTTCAATGTCTTCAAACAAAGCGAAATTATTGTTGTTTCAATGGGTTTTGGTTGGTTTTTTTTTTTAGTTTATTGATATCAACGGTTACTTATATCACCTTTACGGTTTATATTACCGCACCACTTTGTAAAAGAAGCTTTCTTTGTCGAATTCTGCGCTTTTATATGGAGGAAAACGACGCTGAATTTCCCTCTTTTTCCTTGTTTTCCCATTTTCTTACATTTATTGGCCTTTGTTGGTCATTTTCAACTACAAAGCCCTATATGAGGCCGGGTTGTATTTCTTAGGTTGCGTTACTTGTTCACTAACCTATGAATGATTGCTACTGGCAACACTATTTTCTCAATCACCAGTGCTACCACCAAACTGTATCCGGTTTATTTCTTTATTGTCGGCTGGTGCATTCAGGTTGTAAATGCTGCCGTCCAAAAAGTTAAAATACATTAAAAAATATAAATTTCTATAGAGGCCCGCAACAAAATGTCACAATCAACGTATCAGCTGTCTTATTTAGATGCAACTGAACATGCTGCTAGTTTCTACTAGGCCAAAATTGTATAGCAGAAAACAGGAGAAGAGG
This sequence comes from Musca autumnalis, assembly GCF_047663935.1. Classification (NCBI taxonomy): domain Eukaryota; kingdom Metazoa; phylum Arthropoda; class Insecta; order Diptera; family Muscidae; genus Musca; species Musca autumnalis. The sequence goes on from NW_027411755.1 coordinate 106,632,529, forward strand.
GTGTTATTCGGCGCTATTTTTGTTTAAAGAGAAGTGGAAGTCTTGCTAGATTTCGGAGTCCGGGAACGCATTTTAGCACTAAACGGGAAAACTACAGCAAGTAGTAATATTTTGCAGGTTCTGAACACAGCTTTTATCTGTTTCAGGACTGAAAGAATGTACTAATTTTTACTACTTTTTTTCTTCAGCATAAAGGAAAAATTGTTATCGTAGTAAAAAATTGTAAATTCTTGCAGGCTCTGGAACAGAGCAATAATGTCTCAACGATAAAATCATTTTTTTATTTTTTCATTTGTTAGTACTATAAACAATTAATACGATATACAGATAATTTTACGATAATTTTCGAAATGAAGTTGTAAAGTTCTATATTGTATATTTTTGATGACGAATTAAATTTACAACAACTTGTTTTGAAAATTCATGTTCGATCATCTGCGCATATGCATCTACCTTGATTACTGTAATATGTTTGAAATCAACAAAAAATATGTGTATACAACGGGGTGTATTTCAGGATTTCATGAAATCCAATGGATTTTGGAGCGCAAATGTAAACTTGGCATTAGCTTGACTTACATACAAATAAGCTTTGTTCCAGAACTAAAAAGTTTTTCCAATTTTTACCACTTTTACACATTTTACCCGAAAAAAGCGTTCCCGTACACAAAAATGTTGTAAAATGTTCACTTCTCTTTAAACAAAAATGGCGGTAAATGACGCTCTCTTTAAAAACTTTTTACACGACAAATTTGGGCGAGTAAAAAAATAGTAACATGGTTGCCGGCGTCTGATTGGCTGATACGCCGACTTTGACATTTGTTCCAATTTTTTTGACGTATTTTCCATTTTTCCGTTCCCGAACTATTTCAGAAAACTTGTGTGTAAGAACAAATTTTTTCCAGTTCTCTACTACTACTATTAAAAAGTACGGGAACGTAGGGGTCGATTATGGATAGCAACCCAACTCTAGTTGCGTTGCCCACAGCAAATTTAGTGATAGAATTGTTTATTTCCGCATTAAAATGTATACTTCTTTACAATTAAATTAATAGCTGAAGGTTCAAAAATTTGATATTGATTGAATTTGACAAAAATTTCCGTCTTTTTGCTCATTTTAATAGCATGATTTCCTCTTCTGTCAACGCAACGACAGTTAAGTTGCTATCCATAATCGACCCCTACTTTGAAACAAAACGTCCTTCATGTTGCGTGGTATTTTTTTTTTCAAACACAGGAAATATTTATTATAAAGACTTTCATACTTAAATCTAACAAACAAATATTAATTTGAAAAACTAACACCAATTATACAACTTCCTCTTTCTTTTGAGTCAATACTCAGATCACCTTCCTTACGTTTATATTGGTTACTTTTTAGGCCAACCAGGGCCGACAAATATTACTCCTAGACCTGCCTAAAAGAGCTCTGTTAGCGGTTTCTTGGGACTTATTCAAATGTTGACTCCCATAAAAAAACTCAATTAAATATCTCTCGAATAAACGCTAAAAAAGGGCAATCCTACACTCACTTTTGAAACTTGGCGTTAACTTACCTCACAATTAAATAGTCTTTTTGCAATTTTAATATCTTGACAACATTTAGGACAACACAACTTAACCTAGTTTTTGTTAGTTTTCAATATTATATTTTTTTTTTAGCATTTTTAGTTGTACTTAGCAAAATTTTCTCATAGTTGATTTCTTTTCTCTTTTACAGGTGCATGGCCGTTGCTTTTGGGTGCATTACTCGCAAATTCAAAAGAAACATCATTCGTTTGACACTCATCAATATATATTGGCATGGTCATCAATTCAATCAGTCAAGCGTTTAGTGAAATGATATCTTCCGCTCTTCGATTAAAATTTTTGCAACGTTTTTTCTCATCAATAAGTAAATGCTGACCCCCTCCTTGATAACCGCTGAGGAGGTCAGTGAACGTCTGGCTTTTACAGTTTGGCGTACACTTCAAATAAAATAAAACACAAAATGCAACTATAGAATTACAGACGCTACACAATTTGCCATTAAGATATTCATATTAATAACGCCCACAACATAAATAAAAAGTCGACTTCAATGTCTTCAAACAAAGCGAAATTATTGTTGTTTCAATGGGTTTTGGTTGGTTTTTTTTTTTTAGTTTATTGATATCAACGGTTACTTATATCACCTTTACGGTTTATATTACCGCACCACTTTGTAAAAGAAGCTTTCTTTGTCGAATTCTGCGCTTTTATATGGAGGAAAACGACGCTGAATTTCCCTCTTTTTCCTTGTTTTCCCATTTTCTTACATTTATTGGCCTTTGTTGGTCATTTTCAACTACAAAGCCCTATATGAGGCCGGGTTGTATTTCTTAGGTTGCGTTACTTGTTCACTAACCTATGAATGATTGCTACTGGCAACACTATTTTCTCAATCACCAGTGCTACCACCAAACTGTATCCGGTTTATTTCTTTATTGTCGGCTGGTGCATTCAGGTTGTAAATGCTGCCGTCCAAAAAGTTAAAATACATTAAAAAATATAAATTTCTATAGAGGCCCGCAACAAAATGTCACAATCAACGTATCAGCTGTCTTATTTAGATGCAACTGAACATGCTGCTAGTTTCTACTAGGCCAAAATTGTATAGCAGAAAACAGGAGAAGAGGGTGTTATTCGGCGCTATTTTTGTTTAAAGAGAAGTGGAAGTCTTGCTAGATTTCGGAGTCCGGGAACGCATTTTAGCACTAAACGGGAAAACTACAGCAAGTAGTAATATTTTGCAGGTTCTGAACACAGCTTTTATCTGTTTCAGGACTGAAAGAATGTACTAATTTTTACTACTTTTTTTCTTCAGCATAAAGGAAAAATTGTTATCGTAGTAAAAAATTGTAAATTCTTGCAGGCTCTGGAACAGAGCAATAATGTCTCAACGATAAAATCATTTTTTTATTTTTTCATTTGTTAGTACTATAAACAATTAATACGATATACAGATAATTTTACGATAATTTTCGAAATGAAGTTGTAAAGTTCTATATTGTATATTTTTGATGACGAATTAAATTTACAACAACTTGTTTTGAAAATTCATGTTCGATCATCTGCGCATATGCATCTACCTTGATTACTGTAATATGTTTGAAATCAACAAAAAATATGTGTATACAACGGGGTGTATTTCAGGATTTCATGAAATCCAATGGATTTTGGAGCGCAAATGTAAACTTGGCATTAGCTTGACTTACATACAAATAAGCTTTGTTCCAGAACTAAAAAGTTTTTCCAATTTTTACCACTTTTACACATTTTACCCGAAAAAAGCGTTCCCGTACACAAAAATGTTGTAAAATGTTCACTTCTCTTTAAACAAAAATGGCGGTAAATGACGCTCTCTTTAAAAACTTTTTACACGACAAATTTGGGCGAGTAAAAAAATAGTAACATGTTGCCGGCGTCTGATTGGCTGATACGCCGACTTTGACATTTGTTCCAATTTTTTTGACGTATTTTCCATTTTTCCGTTCCCGAACTATTTCAGAAAACTTGTGTGTAAGAACAAATTTTTTCCAGTTCTCTACTACTACTATTAAAAAGTACGGGAACGTAGGGGTCGATTATGGATAGCAACCCAACTCTAGTTGCGTTGCCCACAGCAAATTTAGTGATAGAATTGTTTATTTCCGCATTAAAATGTATACTTCTTTACAATTAAATTAATAGCTGAAGGTTCAAAAATTTGATATTGATTGAATTTGACAAAAATTTCCGTCTTTTTGCTCATTTTAATAGCATGATTTCCTCTTCTGTCAACGCAACGACAGTTAAGTTGCTATCCATAATCGACCCCTACTTTGAAACAAAACGTCCTTCATGTTGCGTGGTATTTTTTTTTTGCGGACCAGAGGCTTAGCAGCCGGCAACCAAAAAAATGAAAACGGAAATGGTAACGGATAGAAGAGGCTGTGAAAGGTGATGCCAGGCACAAGGTTGTATTGCCTTAGGTTATCCTTAATAATGCACATATGGCAGGATGAAACTCTGGGGGTACAAATAGTCTATCTTAGGTCGAGGGCATGATACAAGGTAACCTCACGCTCAGAGCTCACAGAGTTATATTCGCTTTGCCGTCCCTTCATTGACAAAATGATTTGGCAAGCTTTATATGTATATGTTAAAACATGCATATGTCAGTTTTATTTACATTTCAAATCTGAAAGCAATTTAATTTCAAATTTTTAAATTTAAAATTTTCAGTCCGATTCGATTCGATTTAGCCTTGTATGTCCGCCCGTCTGAAGGATAACTCTCGAACGGATCAGCTGAAGTGGTCTAAATATAGGCCTCGTCATATTTTTTCAAAATATTAATCAATTTCGAGAATGGGACATATCGGTCCACTTCTTCTGGTACCACCCCCATAAAAGTTCAAAGATTTGGTGCGAACGGTAAAACTGATTTTGCATAAACATTATTCATCGCAATATTTTTTCCAGACATATATCAAGCATGGACTATATCGATCCAGTCTGAGTACCCCCACACAAAATTTTCGCTTAAGGGCTGTTCGTGAATCGCTTTTAAATTCCTTGTGGTCCTGTTAACAGTGATATGATGTGTTTCGTGATCAAGTCTATGCTTTCAGATATATTTGTTCAAAAGCTTTAAAACTCCTACAGCGACCAATATAAATGGCTGGTCCAACCTTTGCACATTGGAATATTTCTCCCAAACATGGTGAAGTCATTGCTCCCTGACATAATGACCCAAATCTCAAAAAAATCCTACGTTGACACTTAAATGGATGTTTGGCACGATACATATTGAAACGACTCCCCAAATAAGATCCAGCGTGTATAATAAATAACCTGTATAATGACATTATATTTTTTCCTTTGGAAGTTTTTATTTTTGTAAATACAAAACATATATAGATCTCGGTTTCCTAAGAAACTTATGCTGTAACAGATACGGCTGCGTAACTTACGTTGGTTCTATATACATATTCTTAAATATTAAAAAATCATAAATTTTGTAGTATAAAAAGAGTACAATATTCTCACAGATTTTATAAGATTTTAATAGTTTTGATCTTGGGGGCAGCGGCTGCTTTCTTCTTTTTAGCTTCACGTGTTCCGTAGCATTTTAGCGCGGTTGGCAGCAGCTTTAGTGGTAGCAACAGCAAAGTGGTTCTTAGCCAATTCTACGGTGTTCTTTTTGGCGACAGCCTAGGCAATGATATTCTTTTCAGCATAAGGATTCAACCTTATGGGTTGACGAACATTGGATTGAGGGACGAACACGACCGAAGACCTCCTTGCGTGCGTCAGGAATCACCTGCTGATTTCTTCAAATTTAAGAATGCTATACAAATTGTTAGCCGTCTTGGGATGAGGAAGGTTGTATCCTTTTTCAAGGTGGAGCCATTTTTGCAAGAAAACCTTTATCTTTGTGGTATGCGATAAGAGGTCCACGGTCGCGTATGGTACACTGACCAACACGGAATGGTTGGGATTAGTACACCTTTTGGATGTCAGTCCAGATCTTCAAGCGCCTGTTCCAACTGTGAAAAGTCTTAGTAGAGGCACGTGGTACCAAAAGCATCTAACCAGAATGGTGAATACCACCACCACGAACACGGGAAAACATGCAACAGCACTGCCAGTGTCCCATGATTCGACAGAAATTTGGCGACCTGTCAATAGGAATATGTATATAAATATAAACTCATTCATCTTTGCTCCAATCCAAAAACTTACCGGCTTGTTGGCTGACGCTTGCTACTGCACATCAATTGGTTGATGCTGTTTTACGCAAGTATGTTCGTTCGTGTATTATTTCAGTTATGTAGTTCTGGTTCCTCTGTATCCAGACTCAAAATTTCTGCAACCTTTACAAGCTGCATGTATAACGAATCCGAGGCCAGGTGAGCAACTAAACAAGTGCAGCGTGTCGTGTTATCCACATCAATTCGGGTCCAATATGAATTGAGGCAGCTGTTTTTGTCTTGGCAGCTGGCGTTAATCTGCTGTAATGGATGGGGGATGGTTTTCGAGTACGGTGCAGGCTGTATAAATTCTATTCAAGCCTGCCTGATAGGCTCGTCCTAAATCATTAATATCTCTGCGGATGTACATACATTGGTGGGAAACCATTCCCACTAAATCATGAAAGGGACGCTCACTGCGATAACATCCAAGCAGGTATTGTATTGGCAACATCCTGATGTGCAGATGCACCGTTAAACCCTTCTTCTCATGCAGATGTGGAGGCACCCTGTTGCACTCCTGAGTTCACTGTGGCTTGCGTGGACGACAAACATGCTGTCGATCATTACACTCAATATTTTGGGGTAGTTAGTAGTCGGAATCAGAACATCATAGACCAACATGTTCATTGAGACCATCATTGCAGACGTCCAAGTGGTGAAGAGTGTGGCACTGGATTTAGCGCAGATATTTTCATATTCCTCAAATGATTATGTGTTTGTGCTCGCATCATCGGGGCGAATGGAACCTTGACTGCTGGTAAGCAAAAGCTCTTTCCTTGCTTTGTTCATTATCCTTGCCTTGGCTGGACTCTGTAACAATATAATTACATCTAAGTAAGAAATATGTTTACGTTGTATTTCACGATTTACTCTGTAGTGACATATGTACATTCATACATACATATGTATGTAAATATCCACATTGCTTACCATTTATATATCTTGGAAAATTTTCCCAAAATTACGAAAATATTTTATTATCCAGCCATACAAACGTCCTCCATGAACCAAACCACCAAAAAAGAAAACTTTCCACACATTCTCCCGACATATAAAAATATAAGTGAAACGTAAACAAACAATATGAAAGTTGTTGTTATTGTTGTCATTGACATACAATAACAACAACTTTCATATTGTTTCAAATGCATGGTTGTATTTGGCAGCTCAAGGACGGTTTTTTCAAATGAGATTACCTTCTTATTCTGCCATGGGTCGAGGGTGCATAAAATAAAAAATAAATAAATGTCGAATTATGAAAAATTCACGAAAAGCGGGAAAAATTTAGGCTTTTCCCGGCGTATAAAAGGAGCGTAACCAAAAAAATTCGCTCTTATTCCCAAGTGGTGCGCAGCTCGGTATAATAATAAATTAAGCCCCCCATTAAAACAACACAAAAACACCCAAAATATAAAATTAGTTTTCTTTATTGTGTTACGATTTGTTTCATCTTAACATTAATTCTGTGGGCGTTAAATGCAATATATAACGCCAAGCATCAAAGTGAGACCGATACTAGCCTGCTCCGCAATCTTAATGGAGGGGCGGGCCGGTGCATTTCTTTCCATCCAAACGAAAAAGATCAAAGGAAGTCTTCAGAATTCGGGGTTTGGACCAAACACAGTCGGTAAACGTTATTAGACATCCCCTGGAGAAAGCCAACATCCACAGGCGAAGAAAAAATATTTTTTTTGAGAGTCCAGGTAAAAACAGCCAACATTTGTTACAGCTCGGCTTGCGCATCAGCACCTAAAAAAAACTGAAGATAGATAACGAAACAAATTATAAAAAGGAACTATTAACTAAATTTAAAAGGATGCAAAAAATTTAAATCGAATGAAAATTAACTTTTACAAATAGACGTTTTTTTATGATATGAAAATTTAGGGCGATAGAGCGAAATTGGTTTACAAAGAAATATCCTAAAGTTCAAAAACAATAATTTTTTAGTGTTGAATGTGAGAATACCCCATTGTAAGGGACATTAACGGCTCTGACATTAATTGTAGTGTGGGGTTACCCCAAATTATTTAGTAGCATCTTTGCTGTGAAGTTTTGTGTGGACAAATCTAAATGTCCTGAGACCCCCCTAAAAGAGCTCTCTTAGGTGGGTTATAGAGTAAAATTAGTTAGCCAAAATTTGGCAGTAGTTTTAGATAATTAAGGGTAATCTGAGTAATGACTCATTTTATGCAGAACCTTTCAGGCGTTAGTGTTCTAAGATTTTATGTTTTGTTCGATTGCTTGAGTGGAGTATTCCCCCATTGGCTCAACTTCATTTATTACCGTCTATTACAGAGTGTAATGTTTTTCAAAACGAACTGACAGTGTTGCAAAATTTTACTGATCGCTACCAATATCATGATTTCATCCCGGCGAAAGGAATTATCAATTGGCTTCTCAGTTTTTGAAATGATGTCTTTTTAGCGAAAAACCGAACTATTTAAGTTATAGTATTCCCATATGAATGAGAATCACACTCACTTTTCGGCTTTTCCAAAGAAACACCAAAATCAAAATATTCTGCAACACGTCAGCACGTATCAACTAAGAATTCATCGAATTCTGTGAGTTGAAGAGAACATCACGACAGTTGCCTGTGAGGTTGTTGTTGAAATTTTGTTTTTAACAAATTTCCCTTTGCGCATGCCTCCGCTTGGGTGACGTAGGGGATGGAAGATACCAAGCAACGGTCCTGACCGGTTTTAACATGGCAAAGCCCAGGATTTATCTTGGTCCCTCTTTCATCCCAAGTGGACACTGACCTCCCCGTGGTGTCACCTGGGGAACTGCCTTTAACACCCGTTAAAGGTAGTGAGATAACATGTGCCGCGCGTTCACCCATAAAAACGTTAAAAACTTGGGTTTGGGCGTCGGGTTAGTAACCCTCCCCTAGAAAAAAACAGCCTACTATGAAAAAACGAAGGAAAAGAAAAACAAACCCCTCTAAAGTTGACGAACCCCGCAAACGTTTTAAGGACCATGATTTGCGAATCTGCACCTGGAATGTTCGCACTCTTTATAGAGAGGTGCAGTCTTCGCATTGGCAGACGTACTTGAAAAGTACAAGACCGATATTACTGCCATACAGGAAATACGATGGATTGGAAAAGGCGTCACAACAACACCTAAAGGTGACGCACTGTATTATAGCTGCCATGACGTAAAGCATGAGTTTGGTTGTGGATTCGTAGTTAGTCGGAGACTAAAACATCTGGTATCCAGCTTCACCCCAGTGAATGAAAGACTTGCTGCAATTCGAATAAAAGCTAAATTCTTCAACATCAGCTTTATTTGCGCTCATGCTCCCACTGAAGAAAAGGACGAACAGACCAAAGATATATTTTACGAGCGCTTAGAAGAAACATATGACCGTTGCCCTGCCCATGACATTAAAATCATTCTAGGCGATTTTAATGCCAAAATTGGAAAGGAGAATATCTTTGGCCCAACAGTCGGGAAATTCAGACTCCACAGTGAAACATCTGACAATGGTATGAGGCTGATAGACTTTGCAGCTGCAAAAAACATGGTAGTTAGCAGTACCACATTTAATCATCTCGATATTCATAAGGGCACCTGGCTGTCTCCAGATCAGAAAACAAGAAACCAAATTGATCATGTTGTGATAGATGGAAGACATTCATCGAGCGTGTTGGATGTACGATCGTTCCGAGGCGCAAACATTGATTCGGACCACTACCTTGTTGCAGCAAAGGTACGCACCCGCTTAAACGTAGCAAACAAAGTACGAACAGACACAACACGAAAGTTAGACATCGGTAAGCTGCAATCACAACAGGTAGCCACAGCATATTCCACTCAACTAGCCCAATTGCTTAATCAAAGCACTCCTCATCCCGATAACATATCTGCGCAATGGCAAAGCATTGCCCATTCCATGCAAACAGCCGCAAAATCCATACTTGGATACCAGAGACCTCCACCAAGGAATCCATGGTATGATGAGGAGTGTCGTGCTGCCACCGAAGAGAAAAATGCAGCATATGGGGCTACTTTACAATCCGTAGCAACGCGTAGCGCACGAGAGAGATACAGGGAGAAAAGGAGAGAGGAGAAACGTCTTTTCCGCAGGAAAAAGAGAGAGATGGAAAAGCGGGAGTGTGAAAAAATCGAGATGTACAGGAGCCAGAATGAAGTCCGAAAATTCTACCAAAGAGTCAAGCATCAAACTGATGGCTTTGGTACAGGCACATCCTCCTGTAGAGACCAGCAAGGTAATTTGGTAACTGATACAGATAGTGTACTCAGGATATGGAAAGAACATTTTTCAAATCTGTTGGTATCCAATAGCAGCGAAGACGACGAAGATACCACAGTCCCAATCCCAGAAGATGGTATTGAATGTATACCGCCCAGTCAAGATGAGGTAAAGACAGCAATAAATCGGCTGAAGAATAATAAGGCAGCAGTGGCCGATGGCTTACCAGCCGAGCTGTTCAAAACCGGAGGCGACACGCTGATAAGGTGTATTCATCAGCTAGTTAGCACCATCTCGCAGGAAGAACGAGTACCCGACGATTGGAACCTGAGTATCCTGTGCCCCGTCCACAAGAAGGGAGATAAGACTGCATGCTCTAACTATAGGGGCATAAGTCTACTCCCTATTGCCTACAAGATCGTGTCAGGGATATTGTGCGAACGACTAAAGCCTATGGTCAACGAGATAATTGGACCATACCAATGCGGCTTTAGACCTGGCAAGTCCACCATTGACCAGATATTTACCCTGCGGCAAATCCTGGAGAAGACCCAAGAGATGCAGATCGACACCTACCACCTTTTTGTCGATTATAAAGCAGCCTTCGACAGCCCGCTGCGTTCAAAGGTATTCCAAGCCATGTCTGAATTTGGTATCCCCGCAAAGCTCATCCGGCTTTGTAAAATGACTTTAACTGACACGAGGTCCTCAGTTAAAATAGGAAAGAACCTCTCCGAAGAGTTTGGTACCAAAAGAGGTTTCAGACAAGGAGACAGCCTTTCGTGTGACCTCTTCAACATCCTGCTAGAAAAGGTTATACGAGAGGCAAACGTCAAAAGAAGTGGCACAATCTACACCAATAGTCACATGTTACTTGCTTATGCTGATGATATAGACATCATGGGCCGATCAGTGAAAGAAGTAACTGATACCTTTATAAAGGTCGAAGGAGAATCTGCTAAAGTGGGTCTGACGGTAAACGGTGAGAAGACCAAGTTGATGGTGTCGACGCGCAATGCATCCATTGAGCTAGGACCGACTGTGGATGTTGGTTCCTATAATATTGAGGTAGTAAAAGACTTCGTCTACCTCGGCACCTCCGTAAACACAACAAACGACATCAGTTGTGAAATAAAGAGAAGAATTGTATTGGCCAACGGATGCTACTTTGGTTTAAGTAAGCAGTTTAAAAACAAAGCCACATCTCGTCAAACAAAAATAACGCTCTACAAAACACTGATACTACCCGTGCTGATGCAGACATGGCAGTGCTTGATGTGTTTGAGAGAAAAATTCTTCAAAAGATCTACGGACCAATCTGTGTTGACGGTGAATATCGACGTCGCATGAACCACGAGCTGTATCTGCTATACAACGACATCAATATAGTTAAACGTATCGAGATGCAGCGATTGCGTTGGCTAGGCCATATCATAAGAATGAGCGATGATGAACCCTCTAAAAAGGCGTATGAATACATGCCACATGGCGGTGCACGCAGAATTGGCAGGCCAAGGAATAGATGGCGCAAACAAGTGGATGATGAGATGAAAAGGCGCGGTATTCCAGAGTGCGAAGCAACAAATAGAGAGGAATGGAGATCTCTTCTTAGTTCGGCCTATAGAACAAATGTTCTGTAATGGGCCAGCTAAGTAAGTAAGCATGCCTGCGCTGTTTTTTGTTTGTTTTGTTTATTGTTGAAGATTCAATCTCATTTGATTGCTTGAGTGGAGTATTCCCCCATTGTATCAACTTCATTTATTACCCTCTATGAGTTGAAAAGAACATCACAACAGTTGCCTGTGAGGTTGTTGTTGAAATTTTGTTTTTAACAAATTTCCCTTTGCGCGTGCCTCTGCTGTTTTTTGTTTGTTTTGTTTATTGTTAAAGATTCAATCTCATTTGATTGCTTTAGTGGAGTATTCCCCCATTGGCTCAACTTCATTTATTACCCTCTATTACAGAGAGTAATGTTTTTCAAAACGAACTGAACTTCGCCGGGATGAAATCATGATATTGGTAGCGATCAGTAAAATTTTGCAACACTGTCAGTTCGTTTTGAAAAACATTACACTCTGTAATAGAGGGTAATAAATGAAGTTGAGCCAATGGGGGAATACTCCACTCAAGCAATCAAATGAGATTGAATCTTCAACAATAAACAAAACAAACAAAAAACAGCGGAGGCACGCGCAAAGGGAAATTTGTTAAAAACAAAATTTCAACAACAACCTCACAGGCACTGTGGTGATGTTCTTTTCAACTCACAGAATTCGATGAATTCTTAGTTGATACGTGCTGACGTGTTGCAGAATATTTTGATTTTGGTGTTTCTTTGGAAAAGCCGAAAAGTGAGTGTGATTCTCATTCATATGGGAATACTAGACACTTAAAGAGTTCGGTTTTTTGCTAAAAAGGCAACATTTCAAAAACTGAGAAGCCAATTGATAATTCCTTTCGCCGGGATGAAATCATGATATTGGTAGCGATCAGTAAAATTTTGCAACACTGTCAGTTCGTTTTGAAAAACATTACACTCTGTAATAGAGGGTAATAAATGAAGTTGAGCCAATGGGGGAATACTCCACTTAAGCAATCAAATGAGATTGAATCTTCAACAATAAACAAAACAAACAAAAAACAGCGGAGGCACGCGCAAAAGGAAATTTGTTAAAAACAAAATGTCAAAAAACACCCTCACAGGCAACTGTGGTGATGTTCTTTTCAACTCACAGAATTCGATGAATTCTAAGTTGATACGTGCTGACGTGTTGCAGAATATTTTGATTTTGGTGTTTCTTTGGAAAAACCTAAAGTGAGTGTGATTCTCATTCATATGGGAATACTAGACACTTAAAGAGTTCGGTTTTTCGCTAAAAAGGCATCATTTCAAAAACTGATAAGCCAATTGATAATTCCTTTCGCCGGGATGAAATCATGATATTGGTAGCGATCAGTAAAATTTTGCAACACTGTCAGTTCATTTTGAAAAACATTACACTCTGTAATAGAGGGTAATAAATGAAGTTGAGCCAATGGGGGAATACTCCACTCAAGCAATCAAATGAGATTGAATCTTCAACAATAAACAAAACAAACAAAAAACAGCGGAGGCACGCGCAAAGGGAAATTTGTTAAAAACAAAATTTCAACAACAACCTCACAGGCAACTGTGGTGATGTTCTTTTAAACTCACAGAATTCGATGAATTCTTAGTTGATACGTACTGACCTGTTGCAGAATATTTTGATTTTAGCGTTTCTTTGGAAAAGCCGAAAAGTGAGTGCGATTCTCATTCATATGGGAATACTAGACACTTAAAGAGTTCGGTTTTCGCTAAAAAACAATCATTTCAAAAACTGAGAAGCCAATTGATAATTCCTTTCGCCGGGATGAAATCATGATATTGGTAGCGATCAGTAAAATTTTGCGACACTGTCAGTTCGTTTTGAAAAACATTACACTCTGTAATAGAGGGTAATAAATGAAGTTGAACCAATGGGGGAATACTCCACTCAAGCAGTCAAATGAGATTGAATCTTCAACAATAAATGTAGTGTATTTACACAAAAGAAACTTCTTTGCTTCGAATCCAAATGCTTAATGTTCTTTATTTCAAATTAAACAACATAACAAAGCTTAGAACTAACAACCTGTATGTATGTTTATGTGTGTATGCATATACAAGCAACCATGTATCTTTATCACTCAAAGATAAATACATGAGAGTGAGAGTAAATGACTTGTAACTGCATACAGTAACTAATATAATGGGTACTTTACACGATATGTTTTTTACATATGAGTTGTCACTTTTCCGATACAAAATGTATATGCAAAGTGACAACTCATATGTAAAAAACATATCGTGTAAAGTACCCATAACAAAACAAGAAGAAGATCACATTAGGATGGATCGTACTGAAATATGTATTAGGGTGGAACGAAAATACAAATACTCTATATGCTCCCCCTAAAGTTGGCAATAAATATAAAATTTAAAAATATGAATATTTATGTACAATATAAATGCACTGAATGTAAATAATAAATAAATAACATTATTTTGAATTCATATTTAGTTGTTGACTTAACGATTGAATCATAATAATATATAATGATAAAACAATTTATGAAACAATATTTAATATAAATAGTTTGTTTTGTTTTTTTTTAATTATGAGATCATATTAATATGATATTTTAAAGGAAAATTTAAACATTTTTTTAACAACTGATTGATTTTTTAATTTTTCTTTATAACTCTACCTCCTTCTCTTGGTCTGAGTTCTCTTCTAGGGTGTATAATCTCTTCTGGAGCATGGTTTTCATTAGCAACAAGTGAAGAATTATCATTATTTACATGTGATTGTAAATCAGGCTCAATGATGTGTGGATGTTGTTGTCTACGTTGCCCTCGGATTTGATCAAGATGCCGTTTTATGACATACTTGTTATGGTTTAAAATGCAGGAATAAGATTGAGGTCCTAGTTGATGTTTTATGGTTGCTTGAGTCCAACCAGGTTTGTTAGGGTTACGATAATCACGCACCATAACTTCCTGACCTTCGCAAAACTGGATGCCACGGTTACCTTTGTGGTTTAAAATGTTGTGTTGTTGTGAATTCATGATTCTTTATTTTGTTTTAGAAGGTTTGAGAAGTGAAAAACGAGTTTTTAATGTCCTACCAAAGAACATTTTTGCTGGAGACTCACCAGTGCTACAATGCACCATGTTACGGTAGTCCATTAAAAATCTGCATACAATTTGGTCTAAATTTGAATCTTTATTTTGGTCCAAATTAGCCAAAATAGATTTTTTTAAAGTTTTTACAAAATTTTCTGCCTGTCCATTCGTAGATGGATGTCCAGGAGCAGTTAATATACGTTTAATCCCATTAAGAGATAGAAATTTTTGAAATTCATGGGAAGTAAATTGTGAACCGTTGTCACTTACAAGTGTATCAACAAGTCCATAACGAGAAAACATCTCTCTCAGCTTGACAATAGTGAAATTTGTTGTCATATCCTTTGTCTTAAACACTTCAACAAATTTTGAAAATGAATCAACGATTATTAAAAAGTTAAAGTTTTTGATTGGGCCAGCAAAATCAATGTGAATTCTACTCCACACCGAATCACTAGGCACCCACGGAATTAATGTGCTTTTTTCAGGACTTGATTGAAGTTTTTGACACGAAATACAATTTGATATTAAATTTTCAAGTTTTTCTTTAGTTTTAGTTCGGCTCTGGGTCCTTTTGAATAAAACAAATGTTGATTTTTGTTTTATATCTGTATTTATTTACCGATATTTCGATAGTCTCCGACGATCATCATCAGGGATTTATTTTATCTCTAAGTAAAACAAAAGACATTTTTACATGAATATAAATAACAACTTTTAATT
The DNA here is from genome assembly GCF_047663935.1 of Musca autumnalis. Classification (NCBI taxonomy): domain Eukaryota; kingdom Metazoa; phylum Arthropoda; class Insecta; order Diptera; family Muscidae; genus Musca; species Musca autumnalis. Next base: position 106,647,919 of record NW_027411755.1, read on the forward strand.
ACTTTTTAATTGTTAAGTGGATTGCAATTTACACTGTCTTTTCTCCATCACAGGTGATTTCCAACTGAACTATTTTCTCTTTTGATATTTTTGAATTGTGTTTCTATAAATCTGCGCACAGTGTTCTGTGTCAGTTTTAAAATTCATCCTACTTTCTGTAGGGACATTAAGTATGTGTAACATCTCAAGCATATACCGACGTTTATAGTTATTTTCTTGTGTTAAAATCTTTACCTCTTTAAAGTTTGGCATATGACCTGTAAGAGCGCAGTGTGCAGCAAGTGCTGTTTTTTGTTCCATAGGTTTGTTCTTGGCCTTTTGGTCCGATTTATGGGCACTAAGTCTGGTTTTGAGTTTTGACATCGTGGTGCCAACGTATACTTTTTGACATGTGCTGGAACTATCTCCATTGCAACCTATTTCATATACAACATTTGATTTGTCGTCAGTTGAGAGTTTCGCCTTTGTTCGGCTGAAGAAGGTATTATTGGTATTACTGCTCTTAAATGCCAATTGGTATTGATCTTTGTTATATAAATTAGAATTGAAAACTCTTTCTGAGAACCCTGGAATGTATGTAGACCTCTTGTAGATTTTGGGTTCCCGATCTGGGACGTCTGGTTTTTGGGTTTTAACCTTTTTGATTAACTCAGAGATTGTTCTGTTTGGGAAGTCATTCATTCTCAACAGTTTTCGTATTTTCTTTTCGTTTTCTGTGTGAAAAATTTTGTCACTAATATTGAGTACCCTCTGTATGAAGTTTCTTGCCGTATTGATTTTAATTTGTCTCGGATGTTTGGAGTAAAAATTGATAATTCTTCCCGAGGCCGTTGGTTTTTGGTACCAATCTACCAAAATTGTGTTATCTTTCCTGTAAATAATACTATCCAGATATGGGAGTTTATTATTAGATTCACCCTCCATTGTGAATTTCAATTGTCTGTTAAACCCATTTAATGCTGCCAATGTGCTGTCAACTTCATTTTTCTTTACAATGCAAAATATGTCATTTACATATTTTGTCAATAGTCTCGGTTTTATATCTAAATTTTGCATTGTTGTGTCTAGTAATTCTTCCATTACAATATCTGCAATAATGGGAGATAATGGTGATCCCATTGGCATACCTTTTTGTTGTTCATATATCTTATCTTCGTATAAGAAATATCTGGAATCTTTGATGCATGTTGTTAAAATTTCTATAAATAAGTCCATGGGAATATCTGTATGTTCTTTGATTGCCGTCCATTTGTTTTTAATCGTGCTTGTTGCCAGGTTAACGGGCACGCTGGGAAACAGAGAAACTACATAGAAGGATATTAATAATTCGTCGTCGTCAATGTGTTGGTTATTGATTCGCATTTTAAAGTCTACCGCGTCCTTAACATTATACCTGGAATCTTTGGTTAATGTTTTTAAAATTGTTGCCATATATTTCGACAATTCATATGTCGGAGAATTTATACATGAACATATTGGGCGTAAAGGTATATCTTTTTTATGGATTTTGAGAAGTCCATATATTCTGGGAGCAACAGACGTTTTACTCATAAATTTATTTTTGTCAAAATCTTTGATTATTTGCAGGTCGAATAATCGTTTCACTAATTTATTATTCTTTTCCTGTAAGCTAAAGGTTGGATCTTTTCTAATTCGACGATAAGTACAGAAATCCATAAGTATATTACTCATTCTTAAATCATAGTCTGACTTTGTCATGGCTACTGTTTTACCACCTTTGTCAGCATTTAGAATTAAAATGTGTTTATTTTCTTTTAAATATTTGGTTGTTTGCCCTGCTGTGTGTAGGGTGAATCTATATCTTTTTCCCAGTTTGGGTTTCTTCAGGTGATCGTTTATTAGAGTAACTAAATTTATTCTGGCATTCTCTTGCTTCTCTTTGTTATCCAAAGTTTGGATGCAGTCTTCTCCCTCTGCTTCAATGTTAAACAAGGGGAACGTTTTATTTGTTGTGTGCAGTGAGAATTTTGGTCCGAGAGACAGTAACCATTGTACGTTCGTTGGGATGTCTGTATCTGTCGTGTTCACAAACCACTCTTTGTTGTGTCGAATATTGAGGTCGCAGTGTTGTTGTTGTTTTAAAACATTCAATTTGTTTCTGTGTTTTGATTTTTGTTTCTCAGATTGAGTTTGGAGAATGATATTTTCACTTTCAAAGAATGCTCTTAAATCATCTTGTTCTAACCAATCAGTGAGTCGGTTTTGATATTGCTCAGTGCTATCTTATTCTCTTGTAGTTGTTTGTGTTTGTACTGTATTAGTAGTTTAAGAATTTTGTTGTGAAAATTGTATAGGTGTGTGTCTAATGCTTTTTGGATATTTGTTGGTGTAAATTTTTGAGTTTTGAATATCTTGCATGTGTTTTTTGTTGTATTGAAAATGAAGTTGGGTATAATACCAAGAGGTCTACATACATTCCAGGGTTCTCAGAAAGAGTTTTCAATTCTAATTTATATAACAAAGATCAATACCAATTGGCATTTAAGAGCAGTAATACCAATAATACCTTCTTCAGCCGAACAAAGGCGAAACTCTCAACTGACGACAAATCAAATGTTGTATATGAAATAGGTTGCGATGGAGATAGTTCCAGCACATGTCAAAAAGTATACGTTGGCACCACGATGTCAAAACTCAAAACCAGACTTAGTGCCCATAAATCGGACCAAAAGGCCAAGAACAAACCTATGGAACAAAAAACAGCACTTGCTGCACACTGCGCTCTTACAGGTCATACGCCAAACTTTAAAGATGTAAAGATTTTAACACAAGAAAATAACTATAAACGTCGGTATATGCTTGAGATGTTACACATAATTAATGTCCCTACAGAAAGTAGGATGAATTTTAAAACTGACACAGAACACTGTGCGCAGATTTATAGAAACACAATTCAAAAATATCAAAAGAGAAAATAGTTCAGTTGGAAATCACCTGTGATGGAGAAAAGACAGTGTAAATTGCAATCCACTTAACAATTAAAAAGTAATTAAAAGTTGCTATTTTTGTTTATATTCATGTAAAAATGTCTTTTGTTTTACTTAAAGATAAAATAAATCCCTGATGATGATCGTCGGAGACTATCGAAATATCGGTAAATAAATACAGATATAAAACAAAAATCAACATTTGTTTTATTCAAAAGGACCTAGAGCCGAACTAAAACTAAAGAAAAACTTGAAGATCAAAGGTCAACTAAAACATTCAACAATTAAATTTTCAATATCCTTGTCAAGACCAGGCCACCATACATACGATCTGGCAAGCGCTTTTGTTTTGACAATACCCATATGTGAACTATGAAGTTCATCCAAAATTTTTGATCTAAGGGTTTTAGGGACTACTGTCCTGTATCCCCACAAAATACAACCATACTCAACCGAAAGTTGAGTATACTTTTCACGATAAGGTGAAATGTTGTCGTCATGACAATTAACTAAAGTGCCTTCTAAAACCAAATCGACAACTTTCGACAAAATTGGGTCACGTCTCGTTTCACGAGATATATCTTTAAAATTTAAATTAAAGTTATTTTCTTGACTTTCAATAAAATTGATATAAGAATTTTTCAACGAAAATACAAATACTCTATAATAAACAAAACAAACAAAAAACAGCGGAGGCACGCGCAAAGGGAAATTTGTTAAAAACAAAATTTCAACAACAACCTCACAGACAACTGTGGTGATGTTCTTTTCAACTTACAGAATTCGATGAATTCTTAGTTGATACGTGCTGACGTGTTGCAGAATATTTTGACGAAAAGTGAGTGTGATTCTCATTCATATGGGAATACTAGACACTTAAAGAGTTCGGTTTTTCGCTAAAAAGGCATCATTTTAAAAACTGAGAAGCCAATTGATAATTCCTTTCGCCGGGATGAAATCATGATATTGGTAGCGATCAGTAAAATTTTGCAACACTGTCCGTTCGTTTTGAAAAACATTACACTCTGTAATAGAGGGTAATAAATGAAGTTGAGCCAATGGGGGAATACTCCACTCAAGCAATCAAATGAGATTGAATCTTCAACAATAAACAAAACAAACATTTTATGTTTTGTTTATTATTATGTATGCTTGTTAGACTTAAGGCGATAATGAAAATTTTAATAAATTCTTGTCTTGTTTATTGTGCAAAAATTACATGTTTGTTAGGCTAGGCGATAGTAGCCTTAGGTGAGTGTGGTATGCGGGTCCCTTATACAAATCTTGATATTTGGAGCTAAGGGTCAAGGAAGGGCGGGCGAAGTGTGGGGGCAGAACTACCAAGCTCCCTTGTTTTAGGTGTATCTCGTGTTTGTGATCGTTTTATTTTTTTATGTTGTGTAGTCTTTATTTATAATTGTTCGTCCCCTAGGGCTACGGTGGAATGGGTTGGGACCGCCCTGAAGATGGCCCCCTGACCTAACTGGTACCTCCCCGTAGCGCCACTGCAGGTAGCACGTAACATTCATTTAGGCAAAGAAAATTGTATGTTGTGTGTGTATTTCTTCTTATTTTTTCTATCCAATACAAGCACATTGAATAGATAAGTGATTCGACATATTGGAATTTGTTGTTTTTTTGTAGAAATCTCCATTTTCCTCCTTGTTATAGAAGGCACAAAAATTGGCTCCAAAGAAATATGGATCCTCCAGAGGTGCCATGTGAAAATACAGAGTTGCCACTACAACATTTTTTTCTTAGATAGTGCGCTTTAAAAGATTGCTTTCATGCCATTTTACATATGACAAAACATATGAATGTAAATAACATCGATAGTGTAATTAAATTAATTTAATATATCAATATATAAAATATATAAATTTACTTTGGATTTTCTTCTTGTTAATTAATTTATTGAAGCTTTTCCGTCGATAGGGTAAGTGCTCCTATCTCCGGCATCTTTCGTATTTGACTCAAAATTACTGTCGATTTTTTGGAAATATCGATAAATGTACTATCTATCAATGTCATATGAGCTGTCACTTCTTTTACCCATTCGACATCCTTAATGTTGGTCAATGTCCATACCACTTTTAGTTTTTGCGTTCACTAGCATACAATTTCATATGACCATAAAATATATATCACGCAAATAACACAATTTTTATTGTTAAAAACTTTAATCGCACTCACATTTTCGTTTTCTTTACCTATTTCCTTCATTTTTTGGTAAAATTGTTTTCTTCTAACAATTAATTGCTCAACTGCATACGAAAATACATGGCCGAATAGAGCGCTCCCAAATGAAAAATTTACATATGAGTTGCCACATCATTTTGATATATAAAAATTTTCATAGTGGTCACACTATTGCTCTGTTCCTTTTCGTGCCTGAGGTTACCATTTCTTACCATTTTTAACCAGCAAAGCGTTCCTTTACTTTAAAAAGCATACAATTTATATGAGAGCACTTTACCACTTTTACCATTTTTTGCCACTGTTACCATTTTTAAAAGTAAAGGAAAAGACCATATGTGTACAACATTCACAGGTAGCAAATTTGACATCTCATATGACATTCATAGATTCATAGTGTAAACACAGCTTTAGCTAGGTACACATTGCCATTTTTATACCCTCAGCATTTATGCTAACGAGGGTATATGGTAAATTTCAAATTTCCTTTACAATTACATAGAAAAAAAATTAAAAACTTTTTTGGCGAGCACATCCGCAATTTTTGGTACATGGGTTACGAAAAAATCGTGGTTTCAAATCTGTTCGCGTTCACAAAATTGGATGCTGCACTCAAAAGTTATGTGCGGTTTTACTCTCTTGTAAAGAAAAAATATTTAAAAATTCCTATTGTGTTGTAATAAGAACATGTATATATGAATCGTTAGCAGCATTTGATATCTATCCGTAGATGCTGAAATAGTTGCTAAATTTATTTTTATTTTCGCGGAAAATCAAAAAATATTGAAGAAATCTTGGAATAAATTTTATTTATTCTAAATCAGAGTCCAAAAAATCTCTAAAAAATTGTTGCGGTGCCTCACAGAAACAAAGTCCCAAATCTGAGGGCGAAAAAAAAAATTTTGCGTGGAGGGGCCTTAGGGTGTAGCCTTTTCGCCTGCATGGCGGCTACGAACCATGAGATTCCACCAGCTCCCATTATGCGGTAGAGTTGGGGGAGCCAGTGGTAACTACAGTGAACACTCCCGGGATGGCAGGCCACTGTAATGCCTTTCATGACCTGCCGTGTCCACAATCATAGTGTTGTTTGATAATATGGGGCCCCCACCCCATTAAGGTTATGCCATTTGGGGGTGGTAAATTTGCCGGAAATTTTGTTGAAGATTTTGGTATGTCGTTGGGGTGTCCTTAATAGGGATACACCCATTTCTGTTAAACTTAAGGGCAACTGGATTATCATGCTATTAATCCGTTACCCATATTGAACCAAGCCGCCACATGTGGAATCCAGAAAACACAATTATCAACCACTGATATGGCAAAATAACCCAAGAATATAATTGCCATTCCAGAGGAAGATTGTGAATGTTTCCTGTAGTCCATCATGGGGGGCAACACCTGAAAAAGAAATGCTTAAAAAAAAGAAAAGAGAGAATTAATTAATTATATGAAAATAATAGAAAAAATTGGAACGATACCTGAAAATGCAGCTTGTGCAGCTTGTTGTGCGTTTATTTTGTTTTGTTTTGACATTTGTTCTTCTGGAGAATGTAAAGTCTCCAAAAATTTGGGAAGTGTTCGGACCACTGAATGAATCCGAGTTGCCAACTAATGATACATGGAATTTGAAATTAACGCTATTCCGGTATAGAGGGCGGACAGGGTAATCTAAAATCAGGTTCATATATAGGGTTCGGAGAAAATCATGAGGTCAAATGTTGCAAAGGTTTTGTTGCAGATAAGCTGAGAGGGGGACGGCTGGTCAAGGAAAAGGGGACAAATCTAGTGGTTTGCAAGATGGCGGGGAATGGAAATCTGCCAGTTCTTGCGACCGAACCTATAAAAGAGAGTGTTTGCAGAAAAAGGTTGAGTTATTTTAGTGGTGCTGAGTGTGTAAACTTTGTTTGAGAAATTGAGAGTATTTCCATAAACGTGAATGTTTTTTAAGCCATTTTCATACAGACAATTTTAAATAAAACAAAGGTAAAGAAAATAAAAGCGAGATTACTTAAAAATCGAAAAGAAATAAAATCTAAATAACCTAATATTGTGTGGAAATAGGTGACGTGAGGAGATTTAATATATAACGATTGTGACGTTGTGTTTGAACCGAAATAACCTACATAACTATTCCGACAAACAAAAAAAGGTATGATCAGAAAGGTCGAAACATTAAGTTTAACATTAGTTAATTTAAATTTTTTGTTTGTGGATTCATCAGGTCGGATTCAGGTTTGGGACATACAGCGTTATCTTGTGGATGATAGTGCTATTAAAGCTGCCACTGACACAATCTCCGGAATTTAAGGTATGAATACAGTACTACCACCAAAAACGTCTAGTGCCATCTATGGGCTAATTCCGGAAGGAAATTAGATCTCCCCGTCAAAAGCGAGGCTCAGCACCCAGATTTTTTTTTGGAGACTCCAAATACGTTCTTATACACTGAAGTCTCCAACTCCTTTATTAACAACACAGTGGTCTGAAATCAACACAAAACAAGTAAGAATATAAATATCAAATAGCCAAGAAAAGTTTGTTCCCAGTGACGGATGGTCACTGAGGCGTAAAGAGAAGATCGCTGGTATGCGAATGGTTGAAATTCTGGTCAATTTTATGACCCCAGTTAGTTATTGATGACCGCTGAAAAGCCAAAAAAAAAATAATAGATAAAATAAAAAACTTCTTTTCCATCATAACATCTTTATTTGACGTTGATTTTTTTTACTACTTATTTTTTTTGCATGATTATTCTATTATTATTATTATTAGTATTATTTAATATTTTATTATTTTTTTTTGTATGCGTATTTATGTCATTGATTTTCCGATTTTTGTTAGGGCATCAAATTAATGTTTCTGTAAGTCCTAATTTTTAATTTGTTTATCAACATTCTCGGAAACGAGTCTGTGGTTCCTGACCTTTAGATCCATTCGTTGTCCTTTAGTAGAAAAAGAGCTCTTTTTTTTTGTGACATTAGGGTGGCGTTTTATTGTCAGAAACATAAATCTCGTGAAATCGAGGAGTTTGATTGATTTTGAATATCCATATTGGATGTATAATTTGTGTTGGTCCAAAGGACTGTTCAAGAGAACATTAGCTTGATTTTGTTTTTGTTCATGTGTTTAATTGGTCAAAAGACCGTTCGTTTAAAAAATCAATTTTTATGAAGTCATATAACTATTAAACTAATCCATTGATAAAAAAAGACATTAGAGCTAAAGTAGTATTTCTTTTTTTTTAATTTCTTTTATTTTTTTTATTCATTTTTATTTTAAGTTTCAAGAAAATTGTTTAACATAAATTTCTATATATTAGTTTTAAAATTTAGTATAATAAAAAAAAATAATGACTTGATGTATGATTAGAAGAAAAATGATGTTTTAAGCTAATTTGTGGAGGATGAAAGTAAGGTGAGGTAAGTGGTGTGGGTGTGTGCGGAATTAGGAGTCATCTGGAGAAGAAAGGGAAAAGATGATCTAGGTCGGGAGGGCGGCTAAACTGGCCTGTAGACCAGTAGTGGGGGGTATGGATAGTAATGGTGTGATGTTAATGTTAGTTTCTGTTGATTAATGTTGTTCCCCAGTAGAGTTATTGTTGATGTTCCTGGGCCGGATGTCGGGATGGGACTCACCCCGAGGGAGTCGGCAGAGCTGGTCGGCGCTATCAAGGCATCATTCGGGCTGCATAAAGGGACACATAACAAAATAATTTAAAAATACGTACAGAATCTAGACAACGCGTAGAAAGATGTGAGACCAAAATTATAAATATCGCGTTTATAACTTGCATATTACAGCAACAACAAAGAACGGAAACTTATTGTTGGAAATTATTTCAAAAATATATTTTTGGTTAAATGCGAAAAATTTGAAAAATAAATGTTGGGAGTTATTCTATTATTTCGCTAAATTTCGATCCAAATCCTGAAGTATTTTGCTTAAACTTCTACAAGAAAACTAATTAGTCATCGTGAAAGTATATTTGCTTTCTGTGATAAGCAATTTCCTATTGTAGAGAGTAATATTCAAATTACAATCAAAGAAAAAACATAGAAGTTAAAAACCATATAATTCGCGAATTGGTTTAAATCGGTTGAGGTGCATGTGCTTTTCGGATACAGGAAGTCCATGTCTATCAATATGCATGGATTTTCCCATGTTTCATTCAGCGGCCAAAGTGTGCCATCAGTTGCATCTTACTATTCCAAAAACCTTCAAGTGGGCAAAAATTACGCGATGTGCATATGATTATAAGGTGCATCCGATTTCAATGGCCCCCTATTAAAAATACGTCAGTTAAATTATTTTAGACAGATTCGTCAAGAACTGCGGATGTGCCACCGCATTCTATTTTGGGATAAATAGGGATATTACTCCTGAATCTTTGTAATTTGTGACACACCTTTTTGGTGAATATTATAATCGCGTATAAAGGATTACATTTATGCAAAAATAATCAAAGAAAATCGCGGTTCAATTCGCGGAATTGTCAAAATATATTTTCGCAGATTTTCCTACTTTCAAGGTATCTATATCCGGGGTTTTAGTGGATGGATTCGACCGCGGAAGAGCTCCTTAGATCCGGCACGTAAAAAAACTAAAATCACGCGGGGTTCAGGGGTACCTGTACGACAGTTGTAAATTTTAAAGCCAAAAAATAGGTTTTTTCAGAAAATTTACGCACCAAATTTTCGCCTTTGGACTCCTATTACTAGGAAGCTGTATGGAGCACACTCATGAGATATACTTCGAACGACGTGGAATCGCGAGTTCTATAATCCTATAAACTAGTTTCGATTATTATCTAGTTGCACCATCTAATTATAAGAAAAATTCGAAAAACACTGAAATCAAAACTTCAAAATGTCAGCATCGATTTTAGGGGGATGCAGTGTATATATCGAAAAGTCATACGCTAGAACCATATTGCCTAAGGGGTATTTTTTAGTTATTTCTTTGAGCACAGGTTTGAATTTTCCGTGGTTTAGCCAGAAATCAAGAAAGAACACAAAAAATCTTGTAAACTTCAACACATTTTCCCATTTTTTTATATTACCACCAGCGCAGCTTCCACGAAAATTATTTGTTATGGTCCATATTATGACATCGTAGCTTAAACACTTCAATATAAATGTGTTTGGAGTCGATTGAGCAATGTCCGTCCGTCTGTCTGTCTGGCTGGTTGGAGCGCACGATAACTCTCGAACGGATCTGCCGATTCGGTCCAAAATTTGGCCTTAGTAATATTTTGTCCAAACATAGTTTAAGTTCGAAGATAAGCCATATCGGTCCACTCCTTCAGGTAAATCCCCCACAAAAGTTCAAAAATGTTCGGAAAATTGTTCGTACGGTAACTCTTGAAGGGAGTGGCCGAATTGGTCCATACTTTACACATCCTAATATATCTACCAGATATAGATCAGGTTCAAATATGGACTATATTTGTCCACTCCATTCGGTACCTCCCACACAAAATTTCGGATAAGTTCACTTTAAGACCTGCAATCGAATCACTTTGATTTTTGTTGAAGCAACTTGCATTCGCTACCTCACTTGCGATGGTAAAATGTTTTTTCAGGGGCAAGTCCATACTTGTTGAGCAAATAGCCCGAAGGGTGTAAAAACCCCCTATGGCACCATATGTACTGGCTGGAGATTTACTTCCATAATGGTCAATGTCGATCCATTCCATTAAGTATCTCCTCCGCAAAACTTTTGATCTTTTATCCTAATCAACATTTTTGTCGGTTGATACATCCAAAATTTTTAAAACCCCCTAAATACATAAGTTTTTTGGGAAAACAATGTTTCAATATACAAAGGCTGAGGGTATATCTCTGTCAGCAAAGCCGACTGATACTTTTTTACTTGTTGATGACAACTTTGCTCAAATAATCGGTTGCTTGCAATTCGGCCATTCATTTTTGCCATTCATCATGCAACCACCAAAAAATTTTGGTTGTTGGCAAGTCAGCTGTTGGTTGTTTGTGAGTTTGATAGTGTGAACCATGGCACAATAATACAGGTACAACGGCGAAAACAATTACATGGAAAATGTAAACAAGCAATTCACAGTAATCTGATATTTTGACGTTTGTTGTGGTAAATAGCCCGATTGTTGTTATCGATGTAACACCTTCTTATTCCGCCATGGTGTGAACCAAAAAGCGTCATTCAAGGAAATTTGCAGAGTAAATATAAAATAAAAATTAAGAATTCGTGTGCTTTTATACATTTCGGGATTTGCTATTGGAAATATCGATACAAGTGGTCATAACAAAAGAAATTTGACGAACAGTGAATGGGATAACAATAAAAAAGCAAATGGGCAAATGTTTCTGTGGATGACGCCAAAACAAAAGAAAAAAACCAATTTGTGTATTTTGTTGATGGAAAAAATGTGCACAAAACCTTCCGGTGTCTAACTAGGCGTTTACTACAAATACAACTCTGATTTACTAACACATACATACATTTGTCGGCTGTCCATCATTTTTTCACAGACAGCCGGGCTAACAAATTTTTGAAATTTTTTAAAAAATAAGTGAGATAATAATTGAAATATGTTGAAAACAAAAGTACATGACCAGAAAAGGAAACATCTAAACGGAAAACAAAAAGAAATCGAAAATTTTAATTTATAATTCTACAACTGTTTTTGCAGTTGTCTGGACGCCTACGTCATACATGCAAGTTTTGGGGTTTTGGCAATCAATACATGAAGTCAACTGTTCTGTCATGTATAAACGCAGGGAAAATTGAATGAGCTATACAAATTAGCTTTGCTCCTTTACATTTAAAATGGTAAAAGTGGTAAAAGAGAAAAGTGTCAAAATTTCTCAAAATTGCTCTCAAAGGAATGGAAAAATGGTAGATCTGGTAGCAATGCCAAAAAGAAACATAAAAAAATCAATTTTCGTATTTTATTTCACAGTTTTTTGTTTATTTTAGTCAGCGTTCAACTTTTTCTTCTGTTCTTCGTCCATTTTCTCTTCACTGTGAAATAATCGTCAAACAAAAGTCGAAAAATCAGTTCTACCATTTTTTACCTGCAGAAATTTTGCTGGTAGCCTGTGGTAGAAGAGAAAGACATATGTGCCCTCTCTCCACTCTCACTCTCTTAAAAATTGCTGCCAATTTTTCCACTTTTTGGGGTTAAGGAACGCTTTGCAGGTTAAAAATGGTAACAAATGTTAAAAATGGTAACCTCAGGTAGGTAAAGGAACACAGCTATTAATTGCTTTGTTCCAGAACCTGCAAGAATCCACTATTTTTTACTACGATAGCATTTTTCTCTTTATGTTATCGGAAAAAATAGTAAAAATTAGTAGATTCTTGCAGTTCTGGAACAGACCACATGTCATGGTAGAACAAACCAGGGCCCTATTCCACGATACAACTTATCAACTTTTCATTTTGCACTTATCAATATTTTTGACAATTCTCAAAGTTAAGTGTTCCACAGAACCAGTATTTTTGATAAGTGATAAGTTGCTAGTTATAAAGCCAGTTTGCTTACTTTTCAAAAAAAAAAAAAAAAAACGTAGCCCTTTTTTTGATTTCTGTTCCACAAACGTTATTTCTGCTAAGTGAAAAGTTGTAACGGCGAAGCGTACTTTGCTAAGATTTTGCAAAAAAAAAGTTGCTCTTTCGTTCCACAGAAAACTCTGCATTTTGATTTTGCAGATCAAATTTTGATAAGTTTGCCTTAAATTTGCTAGGTAAACGTTCTCTTTGCCAATGTACATTGTTAAAGCGAGATTTTGTTCGGAAATAGTGAAAACACTGTTATGACAAGAAATTGTAAAGATTTTTCCGAACTTCTACCCTCTGAATCAACCATCCTACTTCGAACTCTCACTATCCGAAATTTCACCCTACGAACAACCCCATTCCGAACTTCCACCCTGCGAACAACCTCACAAATCGATGTTGCTCGATTTTACATTTAGACTAAAGTCTATTTGAGAGACTATTTTTATTTATTACTATACCCTCCAACATAATATGGAGGGTATATTAGGTTTGTCATTTCGTTTGTAACTCATCGAAATAATCATTTGCGACCCTATAAGGTATATACATATATTTTTGATCAGCGTAAAATTCTAAGTTGATTTAACCACATCTGTCCGTCAGTTTGTTGTAATCACGCTATCTTCCGAACGAGTTGAGATAGGGGGATAAAATGCTGTTCACACGTGTCTTAAATCAAGTTGGAAGTTGAGCTTTGTTATAGCCCCATATAGCAGTGCCGTTGATTTCAGCTATTTTAAGGTTTTTAGCTACATTTTCAGGACGAATTAGTTATAATGCTTGGTTTACATTTACGAAATCCACTCGATTTCAACTGCCAAATCCATAGGTTAAACGTCAAATGAAATCCAGATGTGATTTCATTTGACGTTTGAGCTATGTCGATGGTCAGACTAGCAAGGTTTCATGAAACCAATTTCGTTAAAGTTTCTCTTCAAATTTCGTTAATGTCCACACACGTTAACGTGAAATTTAAGATCTTTGCGTGTCCTCTTTATTTTACCATTCTCGTTTGTTGTGTTTCTCATACCAATAAAAACAAAAAAAAACATAAATAAACCAAAAAACAACATAAAATAATTAACATTAATAATTAAATTAATATTAATAGTTAAATTTTCACTATTTCATTAGTTAAATGTTTTTATTAAATATATTTATGTTTGTTTTGTTGTTAACGTTTGCTTGAGAAAATAAAAATGAATGAAAATTGAAGAAAAAATCTTGCAACGAAGAACAAGAAGAGGCAACACAACAAACACAGAAAACCATGTACATGGGTTTCACTACTTCATACCCCTCGCCTATAAACTTGACGTCGCCATGTTGAAATCGTGCTAGTCTGACCATCGACTATGGAATTGACAGTTGAAATCGAGTGGATTTCGTAAATGTAAACTTAGCATAATATGCTTTGAAAACTTACCGACATAGGCCCATCTTTTATTATAGCCCCCATATACCACCCAATTTCAGCTTCTTTGGGTTATTAGCTACATTTCTAGGCCGAATTAGGTATAATTCAGTAAATCACCAAGAAACGTCTCCACAAAAAATTATGGATATAGGTCTACGTTTTTTTATAGCCCCCATATAGCAGTACCGTCCGATTTCAGCTATTTTAAGGTTTTTAGATACATTTCTAGAGCGAATTAGTTATAATTTGGCAAGTAACTTCTCCACTTTGTGGAGAAAGAAAACTAATTACTCTATGCCGAACATAACGCTTAATTTTATTGTATTTTTAATTTTATTTTATTTGTATTTCCCTTTATTTTATTTTAGATTATTTTATTTCACTTAATTTTATGTTGTTTTGTTTTACTTTACTTTATTTATTTTTTAACTTTATTTTATTTTAATTTACTTTACTTTATTTCACTTAATTTTATTTTATTTCACTTCATTTTATATTGTTTTATTTTTATTTATTTTTTATTTTATTTCGTTTTATTTTTTATTTTATTTTACTTCATTTGATTTATTTTGATCTTATTTTAATTTATTTCATTTAATTATTATTTAAACTTTATTAAAATTATTTTATTTTATTTTTATTTCATATTAATTTATTTTGTTTTATTTTATTTTTTTTTATTTTATTTCATTTTGTTTCAGTTTAATTTAATTTATTTAATTTTATTTTATTTACTTTTAATAATATCAGTTTCTTTTCATTTTTCGCTCGTCTCAATTTTACATGTCTTATTTATTATTGCCAAGTAAAAAATAATGAAAAGATGATAAAACGTTCTGTGGAACGAATATGTATCATTCACACTTTGCAAGAGAACTGAGAGACTTACCAATATGGCGGAAAAATTGAGCAAGAGATCACAACAACTGTGCTAAAAGAACAGTGATAGACAAATTTGCTAAGTGCAAGGGAAATTGAAAAGTAATTTTGTGGAACAAAAAAAGGTTATCACTTTTCAAAATAACTACTTTTTGATAAGTGCAAAATGAAAAGCGATAAGTTGTTTCGAGGAATAGGGCCCTGGTAAAATAAATACTACAACAAATAAACTCAACAACAACCACATAGAAATTTGTTTTTGTTTGTAAACGTTAGTGTCAACGTACATATAAACAAAATAAGGAAATGTCTATAAATTATTGGAATTTAAAAAACTAATAATTTTTCACATTTGATTGAATATTTTGAAAAACATGAATAAAAACTCGTTAGATTTTTAATGTGAATGTTTCAATATCATTCCACTAAATTCATAATTTTTAGCAGAAAGTAGGATTCTTTCAAAAATTTTTGGAGTCGCTGGTAATTCATTGAAAAAATAGAAGCTGTTTCAATGCTTGTGAAAACAAAAAAGCACATGTTTATTAGGGCTTTATTATTTTCAAGTTTAACAAAATACCACACATATTAACAAATATTGTACCGCCTCTATAAGCGCTGTTTTAGTGTGCGGCATGTCGTTCGGATCTGGAGGAGGTTACATGTCAATCATATGAAGGAGTCTTTATGGGAAATAGTTTTTGTTCTGATGAATAAATTTGTTCTTCAAACAATATGTATCCCTAATGTAAAGGCGCCGAAATTGCGTTTCGAAAAATAAATTGAAATAAAAACACAAACGTTTTAGTTTCTGATTCGATAAAAAGCAGAAGCTTTATTGAGTAAATAAATTAATATAAAATTAACTAAATGGAAAAGTATGGAGAACAGATTACCTGTGTTACGAGAAGCGATTGAATAATAACGCCGAAAGGTCGCGTAGGCGCAAAAACAATACTCGTTTTCTAACGATTATGCAAATTGAACACAATGAATGTTATATGCCATTTAGATATGACACCATTATGCTAAGTTTACATTTACGAAATCCACTCGATTTCAACTGTCAATTCCATAGCTCAAACGTCAAATGAAATCTCATCTGGATTTCATTTGACGTTTAACCTATGGGTTTGACAGTTGAAATCGAGTGGATTTCGTAAATGTAAACCAAGCATTAGCCGGATTTAGCGCATTATCAGGTTTTATTTGCTAAATCCAGCCAAAATCTACCAGATTTCCCATACAAAAATAAATCATCCTATTGAGTGGATTTGTTTTAAATCTGGCATAAATCCTCGTATACAACTCTGTTTTTTGCAACATGTTGCTAGAAAATACAAAAAGTTGCACGCTGGCACAAGAAACATGGTAGATGCATCGGTGAATTGCTACACTAAAAATAATTTAAAATGTAAAAATTTGTAAACAAGGCGGAAAAATTAAATTTGTTTTGATGTACAAAGTTGATTTTAATCAACCAAGACTAATGGGCCAAATACATACGGTCGGTTGTGCGGCGCGTTGCGAGTTGAAAACAACAACCACATGAAAAATGTGTAAGTGATGGCAAGTTTGTTCTTGAATTTTTCATGTGGTTGTTGTAACGCAACGCTCAACGGACCGTATGTGCCGCGGCCTTAATATTTATGATGTCTAAACGATTAAATAATTTGTGTATTTATTTTAGATGGGCAAACTGCGATAAAATAATTCTTTATTTGCTCTTTAGTTAGCATTAGTAGCATTATATGCCAACATTTTCAGTATTAAACAATACATTTGTAATTTGACGTATGTTTTTTGAGACGAATTCAATTTACAAAAAATTCTTTTGACGTTTCACATTCGTTCAGATGGGCTGATGCATCTACCTTGGTAATTGTGCTATGAACAAAAATCAGCTGACTGCCATTTGAATCCTCCAAAATGTATATCTAAATGCAATGAGATTTGTACTGGATTTATTAAATCCAGTCGAGGATTTATGGCTAGTCTAAATGAGCTATAAGGCGAAAAGCGGGCATTTCCAAACAATGCAAATTTAATAGGTCATTTAGATATGACATCATTAGCCGGATTTAGCCCATTATCAGGTTTTATTAGCTAAATCCGGCCAAAATCTACCAGATTTCCCATACAAAAATAAATCCTCGTATTGTGTGGATTTGTTTTAAATCCGGCATAAATCCTCGTATACAACTCTGTTTTTTGCAACATGTTGCTAGAAAATACAAAATGTTGCAAGCTGACACAAGAAACAAGGTAGATGCATCGGTGAATTGATATTACAAAAATAATTTAAAATGTCAAAATTTGTAAACGATACAAAAAAAATAAATTTTATTTGATATACAAAGTTGACTTTAATCAACCAAGACTAATATTTACGATGTTAAAACCATAAAATAATTATTTATTTGCTCATTGGTTACCATTATCTACTAATAATTTTTACTATTTTTTCCGATAAAATAAAGAAAAAAATGTTATTGTAGTAAAAAATAGTAGGTTCTTGGAGGTTTTGGAACAGAGCAATTATGTACTAAAATTTTCAATATTAAACTATAAATTTGTAATTTGCGTATGTTTTTTGAGACGAGTTCAAGTTACAACAACTACTTCTGACGTTTCAAATTCGATCCGATGGGCTGATGCATCTACCTTGGTAATTGTGCTATGAACAAAAATCAGCTGATTGAAATTGAAATCCTCCAAACTCCGCGTTTAGACACACGGGAAAGTAAATTCAGTTTTTAGGCAATAGGGGGTAGGAACGAGTATTGAGGAGCTCTTTCCTCTCCGCTCTCTCCCAAAAACACTTTCCCGAGAAATTTGTGTGTCTAAACACAGACAAAAGGTTTATCTAAATGCAATGAGATTTGGACTGGATTTATTAAATCCAGTTGAGGATTTATGACTAGTCTAAATGAGCTATAACTGAAATATATTAATTCTTACTTAAACACCTAATATACATCGAACATAGAAATAAATATATAAAATGTCGTATGGAATTTGACACAAACGTTACAGCCCAGTTCAGTCAGCTGGGTATTGCTGCTACCTTTTCTTGTTCTACCATGAATTAATGTGCTGTTTTAATAAATAAATGCTTGTAGTTTTCCATATTTATTATATGTGTATTTTTTCATGTGAATGGGAAGTCATGGGCTAAGTAGGGAATTTCATGTACATCATTCCCAAGTGAAAAGAAAATAGCCATATATTTAATTATATGGAGCATTTTATTGTTTTTTTTTTTTTTTTTTTTATTTCTTTGTGGTGCCAGCGCCCATGTTTATTGAGCAAATTTTATAAGTTGACTGACGGCGTGGCATCCAACATGAATATGAATGATAGTGTGACCGCTCCGTGAAACCCAACAAAACTGAAGCAATCGATATTTGAGAAACATCGCCAGTCAAAACTGACAAATGATTCTCTAACTCATTTTTTGAGTTACCGACAATTGTCGGTAAAATTAAAATGCTTATAATTTCGGTAATTACCGAAGTTTTACGGTAAGTTGACGACGAATAAAAAGTAGTCGTAAAGTTCTACCGATAGCAAGAGTGTTGTCAACTTTTATTTGAACTTTTCATTCATAATTTTGCGTTTTAATTTTACCGATTTTTGTCGGTAACTCAAAAAATGTGTTAAGGCCAGAACAGAATCAATCGTCGCTTGCTTTGCTTGCTTCCCAAATGTCAAATTATAAAGGAATGCCAGAGCCTCCTAAAGGAGAACGCAGGATTTGCAAAGAGGCTTTGGCATTCCTTTATAAGTTGACATTTGGGGAAGCAAGCGACTATTGATTCTGTTCTGTCCTTTAGAGAATCGCACTACTGATGACTGACAAAAATGAACGGCCGCACTGTAGAGCTGGCAAAAAATCGATGGCACTAACGATAATATTGATTATTATTTAAAAATGCAATATCGATAGATAGTTTTGCATATCGATATTATCGGAATAAAAACCCCTAACCTGTAGTGGGATACTGTAATACTATGTTTACATTTACGAAATCCACTCGATTTCATCTGTCAATTCCTTTGTGTATACATCAAATGAAAACTCATCTGAAATCGATTGGATTTCATTTGACGTTTGAGCAATGGAATTGACAGTTGAAATCGAGTGGATTTCGTAAATGTAAACATAGTATAACTCTCTACCGATGGAATTAACGATGGGTCGGTAAGTGCTATTCTGTATACAAATTCTACCGATTTTTATGTCGGTAATTATCGAAAATCATCGGTCAGTTACCGACGAAAAAAAGGAGTCGTTAAGTCTACCGACATATAGAATTTTCATATTTTAAACAAAAAAATCAATAAAAATCATAATTTTAAGAAATGATTTTGGAATATATATTATGCCAAATAAAAAGGTAAGCTGAAATATATTTTTCTTTACGGATAAAAAAGAAAATTCTGCGACATATGGTGGATCCTTTCAGTCTAATTAATAGGAAGCTTATGACACTTTACGAATTGTAAATAGATACATTTTATAAAATAATGGATGAAATCGGGGGTCATTTGGTAACCTCCAGAATTGCGCGAAAAATTTCTGAGAAAATAATAACTATTTTCAGTACGAACAAAATATGTTTAAGGATATATTCCGTAACAGTTTCTACCCATATAAAAATTTATTGGTGGCTTCGATTAGCATCAACAATAAAAGAAAGAATATCACCATGATCGTCATATTCCCTGATAATACGTAATTCTGAAATAACAGATCAATAAACAAAATTTAAAAAATCCTGTTCAAAATACACATATTAACTGTTAGAATTATACATCTTCTTTTTCACTCTATATTCGATCTTATTAAAAATACCCCTCCACATCATAAAAATTCTGAAAACAAAAAACAATCCAACCAATTTGTCGAATATTACACCACGTTTACATTAGAACTTTTCGGGTTATGAGAATTTATATGTACGTATACCCAATGGATTTGACAATAAAAATCCACTGGAATAAATAAAAAAATAAAATAAATATAGTTATATGTAAACGTACATTTACAGTGTTAACTACGATTTTTAATTTTTAGTTTGAATTTTTCTACATGTAATTTGAAAAATACATGTAATTTGTGATTTAAACAATTTCATTAGAAATTTGAATTATGTTAATTTTGAATAAGCATTATGTCGTTTAAAGTGTGATTTTTTTCATTCCATTTTGAAATGACCTGCATCTTCTTTAAAGTTCCGTCATTCTACCGATATTCGTCGGTAAAATTTTTGTATCGGTAGAAAAAAAGTTACAGAATCCCACTACTGAAATCCATTGAAATAAATAGAAATTTCGCTGATTTTCGGTTATGTGTGTGTAAGAAAGTAAGTCCGTAGTCACACGTACACATTTTTCGGTAAAATAAAATTTATTTTTTTTACATTTTTTATAAAATAAAAGCAGTTTTTTATTCTCCATTACATTGCTCTGGACTACTTTTACATAATTTCAAGAAAATCATTGACATTTCCGCCCTATTCATCTCCAAATTAATGGCAATGACAACTTAACAATAATATAATATTTATTATACTATTAAGTTTTTTGATCTCAGAGTAGTATACCTTCTGTTGTTTTGTGTAACTGAATGGTAATATATGCTTTGTTACTATAATGTTAAACAAATAAATAAAATAACCGATATTATGGGTAGTGCCATCGATTTTTTGCCAGCTCTACAGTTTTGGCTGTCAGTTTTGCTCAAATAATCTGTTGCTTGCAACCAAAAAATATTATGAAATATTATGCCTGTTACAGGGGCTGGATTCTAGTTTTATGATCATTTGAAATAAAAATATTTTCTTTATAATATTTTTCATTTGACATTTATTTCCTTTAAGTGGGGCACACACGATCAGTTTTGACTGTCAGATTTGCTCAAATAATCAGTGGCCGTTCATTTCAGTCAGCCATCACAATATTCTGTGATTTTATGGTTGCTGGACAGTTTGACATTTATCGATATTTACAAAAAATTGACAGTCAAAACTGATCATGTGTACCCCGCTTTATAAAAGTTTTCATTTCATATTTTCATAAAAACAGAATTGAGCCCCAGAACCGGCAAGAATAAATTTTTACTACGATAACAGATTTTCCTTTAGACATGTTTATATTATAGCCTTTTGCAGGGTTAACCTTCTTTATGAGGATTTATTTGTAATGGTGTTTCTACACGGTATGTTTTTTACATATTCATGCATATGCAATGTTCTGCCTGCCAAAAAGAAGATTGTATACCTGGAAATCCCCCCTAGACAAACCAACAAATATAATAAGAAACCAAATAGATTATATATTGATCAATAAACGTTTTTCTTCGTTTGTAATGGAGACATCCACATATCCAGGTGCAGATGTTCCATCGGACCATATCCTGTTAATGACAAAAATACGAGCAAAATTGAAGAGACGCCCAAAGAGAACAATACTTGGAAAACTCAATACTGGAAAACTGTAGGAACCAAGAGTTAAGACCAGAATGAAAGAGATCATTGATCAAGAATTTAGAAGAATTGAAGCTACAGATAGTGAACAGATGTGGAATTCTGTTAAAAATACGCTAAAATCCATGGCGGACAATAATCTAGGAATCATGAAAAAACCACAAAAGAATGAATGGATGACAAAGGAGATACTGGATCTGATGGAGGAACGTCGAAAACATAAAAATCGAAACTACGAAATATACTACGAAATAAATAGAGAAATACAATCTGCAATCAGAAATGCGAAAAATAATCGCATAAACAGACAATGCCAGGAGATTGAAAGATTGCAACAGTTAAATGGCGATTTCAATCTTCACAAGAAAATCAAAGAAATGGCAGGCGTATACCACAAATCAATACCAAAAATGTTATACAATAAATAAAATGAACTTATTTTTGATAAATCGGAAAAGATGGCAATATGGAAAGATTACATAAAGCTCCTGTTTACCGACCAGAACCGATCTACCTATGAGATGATGAGAAATGAACCGCCAGAAGGAACATCTATAACCAAGCAAGAAATTGAGTCAGCGATAAAATCCTTAAAAGTTAAAAAAGCATGTGGTCCTGACGAGACTCCATCGGAAATACTAAAGTTAATAGAGGGTGATAACATTAATATCCTGAACAAGCTATTCAACTACATATATGAGACCGGAGAATACCCAAATGATTGGCTGAGATCAACGTTTATAACGATCCCAAAGAAAAACCAACCGAAACACTGCAGTGACTATAGACTTATCAGCTTAATGAGCCATGCTTTGAAGATTTTTCTAAAAATAATTCATGGGCGAATATATGAGAAGTGTGAGAAAGTTATGGGTGCATCCCAATTTGGTTTTAAAGAAGGCATGGGAACACGCGAAGCTCTTTCATCCCTACAAATCCGAGTCCAAAAATGCAAAACTTTTCAAAAAAATGTATACATATGCTTTATCGATTACGAGAAGGCTTTTGACACAGTACAAAATGATAAATTGATAGAGGTTCTAACGTCCATTGGTATTGGACAGAATGAAATTCGATGCATAAAAAGCTTGTATTAGCACCAGACCGCACATGTGGATGTAAATGGAGAATGTACAGAAGACATAGTAATATCTAAAGGTGTGAGACAAGGATGCATATTATCCCCCCTATTGTTTAATGTCTACTCCGAAAGAATATTCCAAGAATCAATCAACGATATCAAAAAAGGAATTCTTATAAATGGTACTTTTCTCAACAATATTAGATATGCAGACGACACAACCATACTAGCTGATAGCTTTGCAGGACTCCAATACCTACTACATAAACTGGCAGCACACAGTGAAAGCTACGGTTTAAAGATAAACATTAGAAAGACTAAGTATATGGTTATTTCCAAAGATAAAAATAAAAAATATCGACGTGGAAAGAGTACATAGTTTTAAATACCTTGGTGCCACAATAAATGACAAGTGGAGCATTTCAAACGAAGTAAGAAGCAGAATTGAAATGGCGAGAGAAGCTTTCATAAAATACAAGAAAATTTTTGTGAGTCATGATATCAATATAAAGTCAAAATTAAGATATCTGAAAACATATGTATGGTCAGTTTTGCTATATGGAGTCGAAATGTGGACCCTGAAGGCAGCCGACATGAAGAAGCTTGAAGCTTTCGAGTTTTGGACCTACAGACGAATTCTAAAAATACCTTGGACCAAGTTTATAACGAACAATGAAGTGCTGCAAAGAATACATCAAGAAAAAGAGCTTATACGTACAATAAAGAAACGAAAAACAGTATATCTTGGACACATCATGCGAAACAACAAATACAAACTACTCCAAAACATTATCCGATGCAAAATAGAGGGAAGACAGTCCAGGGGAAGAAAAGAGAAATCTTGGATAAATAATATTCAGGAATGGACCGGTATAAATGATGTTGCAACTCTACTCAGCGAGTGCAGAAATCGACAATCTTTTGCTGAAATAATCAACAACTTATAAACACATATATGGTAACATGGGGCGCCTTCGCCACTGGGGCGGGTACGCCATCGCTGATTTTCTCGCAAAATACAAGTGCTAGAAAAAATCCGTTAAAGGCAAAATTGTGAGTTTAATGAAGATCTATCATCTCCCAAAAGTTGGCAGTTGTGTCATAAGTATGATAGCGGACGCACGCGGTTTTGTGTTTTGAGGGTATTGGGGAAAATAATTATGGTAGATGTTTTTTGTGATATCTTCTTTACCTTTTGTGATATCAAAAACATATTTTATACCGCTAGAAGACAACTACTGAAGAATAGAAATCCCAATAATTTGCATGAAAAAAACAATAACAAATGTCAATATATTCATATTATGAGCTATGTTGGGGGTGGGGCGCCTACGCCATGATAGGGTTGTGGTGGGTTAATGTCAGAAATTTGTCATGTTTAACTTCAATTATATATGCCATAGATATACCACACTATAATGTGAAGTTAAAATCAAATAGTATCATAAACGTATCTTGTTTTGGTTATATTATGTTTATTGTACTTAAATTCAAGGAACCTATTTCAATTAACCGCTAGAATCGGTTACTATTTGTGAATTTTAGAATCATTTTTTGATTATTCAATAGAAAACATGTTCCTTTTTCGCATAATGTTGGTACTTAAGGACAAAGTATGGTAAATTACAGTTTTAGAGTCCGTTGGAAAATGTTCAATTTCGATGGCGAAGCTGCCCCATGGGTGGGGAGGCTTCGCCACTTTTTAGACATTTTGTAAATTCTCAAAAATAATATTTCAAAAACAAAATTATTACCACTTATATATCAAAACTTGTAGTCAAGATACGCTAATATTTGTACCAAAAATAATATTTGAAAAAACTTTAACGGTGTCGGTATGAGAACATTTTGAACAAAAACGTGGCGAAGGCGCCGCATGTTACCATATATACCGAATATACTGTAATACATTTTATGTAACTGCATTGATCACCATAAATTCGTAAAATGAATAGGCAAATAAAGAAGATGCATAGCAACTGTCACTTTTTTTGCCCATATGTGATTCCTTCTGCACGGCAAAATTTTATTTTTCATTCGTTTTTTGTTGTTTTCTTTATTTATTTCGCGTACAAACAAAACAGCTGCTTACCTTTGGTTGTACAGACGAAAATAGAGCGCGTTCTATTCGAAAAATATACATATGTATGCACATAACACTTTCATGGATTGAAATTTCTGTATGGTTCACACCATGTGTACAAAATTCAGATTTGTAAAAATGACAGTTGGTATGCACAAATATGTAAAAAACATACCGTGTAGAACAGCTTTAAGCAATGGAATCGACATTTGAAACCCAGTTGGTTTGTTAAATCTGGTTATATATAAACGTACTATTATACATATTATCAAAAAAAAAAAAAAAAAAAGAAAAATAGTAAAAATTACCTGCGTGAAGTTACGCCATGTTCATAGCATTATTTTAATCGTTCGCTGAAAACACATCCAATCCACAAACAATAACATATGTTTGGCGCTCAACATTTAAGGAATATATTTTAAAAGTCGTTTTCTAAACATAGATAAAATGAGATATTTGGATATATTATTCTATTTAAAATAACTTAAAGGCGTGTATGAAGTATGGAAATGTCTTCCTCGCACGATAGAAAGAAGATTTTGGAAACGACTCCTGTACGAGAACAGAAATGTTGACGTGGGACAATTCCAGATTATGATCAGAATGGAGCCTCCAGTTTTTGATGCACTTTTTAATCTGTTAAAAGACGAATTGACTAAGAATTCGAATATAACACCTATACCAGCTAAATGTATATTATTCTTGACCCTGATGTAATTATTTTTTATTTGCGAAATATGTATGTATGTACAATATTTCTAAAGATATTTGGCACACGTTTCAAGATGGGGGCCTCAACAGTGAGATCTATAATAAGGCAAACATGCGAAGCACTGTGGCAAAAACTGTCTCCATAACACGTCTTCTTTGTTCTAGGTACGTATTCGAATGTTTTATTGGCTGTCTGTGATGCCAACTACAACTTTACTGTAGTTGACATCGGTGCATACGGTTCCCAAAGTGATGGGGGAATCCTCAGCAACTCGGAGTTCGGAAAACGTTTATTGGACAACAACTTAGGCCTTCCGGAAGATGATCAACTGCAATCCGAAGGAATTAAAATGCCTTATTTTTTGTTGGCGACGCTGCATTCCCGCTTAGAGATAATTTTATGAGGCCCTCTCTGAGATCCTTTCATCCCCAAGATAGGGAAGTCCTTAACATGCGATTATCGAGGGCAAGGAGAACAATTTAAAAGTCATTTGGAATTTTGACGGTCAGATGGAGGATATTATTATTCAATTTATATCTAACTCCTGATTCCGCTGAATTTATTGTCAAAGCAACCGTCGTCCTACATAACTATTTAAAAGTTAATGACAGATGCTACTTTCCGGAAATATTTGCCGGTGATGTGGATGGTAAAGAAGGTTTATGGAGAAATGAAATTGTGATTACTAACAATATCTCTTCAATAGGAAGAACAAAATAATAATGTCACCAGAAAGGCATTTCACTTGAGAGATGAGTTGAAGGATTACATATTAAAAAATCCAATTTAAAAATACCCCAGTCTGAATTCAAAAGGCTATGTTCATGTATTTCGCCAATTTTCTTTCGAATCGCCATATAGAACCAGTTGTATTAGTAAGTTTACATTTACGAAATCGAGTGGATTTCTACTGTCAATTCCTTTGCTTATTCGAAATCGAGTGGATTTCAGATGAGTTTTCATTTGGCGTGTACGCAAAGGAATTGACAGTTGAAATCCACTCGATTTCGTAAATGTAAACGTACTATAAGAAAACCGTTCATACGACATGCTACATACCAAAATAGCCACAGCACTCCATGCTTTTTCTTTTGCAATTTTCTTTAGGTATAAAACACTTCCTTTATTATAGATGCATTCATGGAGTTGAATTCCTCCTCAATAATTTTTATTTTATAATTTTTTGAAATGAATTGATAAACAAATAAAAAAGAATTGTATACAAAGAAATGTCTAAAACTACGCCGACATCAAAACGCCAAATTCAAAATTTTTTAACTTTGATGCCCAAAACTGTGCGCCGTTGTGTGTACTATTATGGCCCCGGCACATACGGTACGTTGTGCGTCGCGTTACAACAACCACATGAAAACTTCAAGAACAAACTTGGCATCACTTACAATTTTTCATG
This sequence comes from Musca autumnalis, assembly GCF_047663935.1. NCBI lineage: Eukaryota > Metazoa > Arthropoda > Insecta > Diptera > Muscidae > Musca > Musca autumnalis. The sequence continues at coordinate 106,674,676 of NW_027411755.1, forward strand.
TGGATGTTGTTCTTAACGCGTGACGCAACGCACAACGTACCGTATGTGCCGGGGCCATTAGAAGAATAAAGACGAATTGAAACTTGGCAGCACTTTGTCTTTTATTCATCTACCACAAGTGACACAAAACTTTACTCAAACGTTTTATGTGTTTTCAGCTTAACCCGTTCATACGACATGCTACATACCAATATAGCTCACATTTTCTAACTTTTTGTTTGTTGATTTTAAAGGAAGTTTCAACCAAAATACATGTAAAATTAGTTCATAGGAACTGGAAAATTAATTGTCCTTCCATCAAATATCTGTTTAATATTAAATTATATAATTTTCGTTCATGTTTCCTAAATTTCAAAGTTTTGTTGTTTTCAATAAATTTTTCAAATTTTCTATTTTTAAAATTAATGGGAGAGAGTCTGTACCAGTGTACAGACTTTCTGGCAGGCATTTGATTTTAGTTTCTAGAATTGGACGGGAGTTTGAAACAATAGACAAGAAATGCAACTGCAAAAGAGAAGACACATTTTACTATGCTTTGGATGTATGCTAATCTTTGAACCGTTTACTTTTCATTCATGTTTTGCAGTTTTTCTAAAAATGTTTGTGTTTTTAATATATTTTTATATTTTGTATTTTGACTGTCATAATTAATTTATTTCGATAAATTCTCTCATATTTTATCGTCGTTCCGAGAGTAATTTAAATTGAACAATGTACAAAAATCGTTGTTCCTTTGTTGGGAAATGAAGTAATTATATCGTAATTTGTGGTCGAACAACGAATAGAGAGCGAATTACCGCCAGTCTGAACAAGGCATAATAAGTCTGTCTGGTTACTTTTCCAGCAAGAGTTGTCCAGCAAGAACTTTCTCAGAGAGTAAGGAGATTTTATTCTCGTTTGCAAGAAAATTGTAAAAAGTAAACAGACGTCTTCCCAGCAAAAACCAGCAAGCAATCAGCTGACTTGCCAAAACAGACATTTTGTCCGCCAATGAAGGAACCAAAGGAAGCAAAAATGTTGTATTTTATTAAAAATAAAAAAGAAAGTGACCCAAAAATGGATTTTTCCCACTTTGCAACTTTGTTCTACAAAAAATAATACAATTAGACTTGCTATTTCCGCAATAAAATTGTTTTTAATTTCACAAAGATAAATAAAAAAACCGATGATTGATTGTTTTCAGGAAGAAGAAGAAGAGTTACAAGTTCTTGCTAGAAGAAATTTGACCAGCAAGAATTTGCAAAATCTCAGTAAAAGAACTGTCAAAATGTCTCTCTCGAATCGCTCTCTTTTGCGCAATTTTTGTGTTAACAGACGACTTCCAGCAACAATTGGTACAAATTGTTACAAATTTTAGTGTAACCAGACAGACCTAATGAAAGTAAAGATTTTCTTCGTCAACCTTCAACAATATTCCGTTGAAAGTCATATATTTTATATTTATTGCCAAGGCATATTCATATAAGGTAGAAGTGACAATCAGCTGTATTCTTATTTTTTTGTAAATTTAGTTTTCAAAATGTAATAGGGTCTACTCATGAAATTTGAAACTTCGAAATCTGCTACCATAAAATACTGCTTTTCATCCTAAACGTGTAATAAAAATGACCTACGAGAGTTATGAATGCTTTATATTTACATTTTGCTTCAAATTTGTTCTATTCTAGAGGATTTTCAAAATGAATTTATGTTTTTGCTGAAAAAAAAAATTTGGAACGACCCTATTATTCAATATTTTCTTTGACAATTAATTTTCAATAACAACAATGTTGTTTTTGTAAATTTGTTAGTTGTTGTAATTCATGCATATACCTTATAATAAATATACCTTGTTTATTGCCAAAATTAAGTTTCTTTACCATGCGTTTACACATGACAGGACAGAGTAATGCTTGTTTACATTCGGCATCGTTTCGTAATTTCGGATGCGTTTCGTCCTTTCGCGCGAAATTTACCATGATTTCGCATACAAAAATGAAATCATCTCATTTCGTAATTTCAGCGAAATCAACATCGAAATTACAGTACTCATGATATACAACCCTGTTTTTGCATAAAAAAGTACCAAAAGTTGCAAACTTTTCACGTATCACAATAAACAAGGTAGATGGCTAATTGCTGCAACAAAAAATTTTAATATCAAAATTTCGTAAACAGCGCGGAAAAATTAATCTACTTTGTTACAATGTTAAGTTTTTATTGTATTCCTGTACCTTTTTCAAGGTAAAATTAGCAAAAGAAATACCAGCAAACAAGTTGCTAGGTTATACTCGCCCAAATTTGTATAGCAGAAAATGTTATTCTGCTCCATTTTGCTTTAATGAGAAGTGTGAGTTTAGTACGGGAACGCATTTCAAGCACAAAACGGGAGAAATAGTGCAGGTAGTACTATTTTGCAAGTTCTGAAACACAACTTTATCAATCAAAATTTATAATTATGATGCTTCAACTAAAAAATATCAATATCATAGACAAATAAAAGAATAGAAAGGGAAATTGTAGTGTGCTTGTTTATTGTAGGGGTCGCTCTTATAACCAATATGCTGTGTGTTCACTCAATTGCATTTTGTTTTTGGGTAAATTGCAAGATTTTTTTAATTTTTTTATATGAGGGTGTAGATCCGGCCAAATACTACACACGTATTGTCTTTTACCATCAAAAATAGTTTAAAAATTTATAGTTCTTGCCATTTTAAAAATTGAGTATCTCGTAAACTGACTCAATTCTCATTGATTGAGAGAATTTGACTGAGAGGATTTCTTCGACTACACATTCATTAGTCTGTGGTTAGTATTATACACAGTAATTATGACATATGTATGTTGATGTACATAATTTTACGATGATTTTCGTACTATAATAGTACGTCTATATATAACTGGATTTAACAAACCCACTGGGTTTCAAATGTCAATTCCTATGCGTATACGTCAAATAAAACCTAATTAAGAAGGTTAACCCTACAAAAGGCGATAATATAAACATGGCCTAAAGGACAAAAAAAAAATAGTTTCCATGAAACCAAGGTTTCTACTATTTAATACGCGATCTATTGTCGTTTACCAGTAACTATGACTATTACTGGATCAAATTAAGTAAGCTCAAAATTTAGCAAAAAAAAATAATAATAATTTGCGTGGAAGTTATGACCGCGTGAATGAATAAACATAGGCAACAACACGTTGAAGCTATCGAGATTTTTTACATTGCTATTCGATTGCCGGTTAAACCATTCAAATGAATGAAATCTGTCCAAAGTAAAAGTAGAAGAACACAAAATGAAGATTACACTTCTAAAGTATCACTTTTCAAAATTTCGACTGCATCCACCTTTTATGGATGCTGACATTTTAAAGCCGGATTTTAGGTGTCTTTGTTTTAAGATGGACGCAAAACCGGGTATTAAAAAAAAAATAATAGGATTTAAGTACAGTAGTTTTGACTTAGCTGCCAAAACAAGTTTTGCACGGATTTTGTGGCAGCAAAGCGAATTTTGCATTTATTTTTAATGTTTTTAGCTGACAAAAAGTGACAGTTATCCGATCAACCCACATGCGAAAATATTGGCTCTTCAGTGTATAATTCAGATTTCATGGGATCCGAAAACTATATTTGAGAAGAATAGGGGAAAAATTAAAACATATATTTTAAAATACATTCTTTTTTTGCATCAGTTGATAAAAACAAAAATGTAATTAATCAAAAATTATTATCATAATATATGACACAATTAATATGCCTTGAATCTGCAGAAGTGATTTCAGGGATGTCTCCCTTGTTTGAGTAAATAAAACAGTTTTCATCTTTTCAACAAAATCCTGTGGGTTATAACTTTTCCGAATTTTTTGCAAATATCAAAAATACCAGTACTGGCGTTTTTTTATTGTAGTCATACTGTGCACGTGTTTGGCAGGAACCGCATTAGGGATAGGTAATGAAAAGCAATAATCGATTTTTCGACTTTTCGATTTTGATCTAAAACTAAAAATGCGATTATTCGGTTTTGCGATTATTTCAGTTATCTTAAAACTCGACTTTCGACTTTTTCATAACAGCAGAAAATCGATTATAATCGACTATTCGTCGATTTTCGAGTTTCGTTTTGAAATGGTAAAACCGCCAAAAGTGTAAAACCGCCAAAAGTGTAAAACCGCCAAGTCAACAATCTATGAGCAAACTCGAAAATCGATCACAAGATAATCGATTATGCGATTTGCACTCCAGACAAAAGTCGACTACGATTTTTAGATTTTTGACTGCAAAAACTCGATTAATCGATTAACCGAAAGTCGACTTACCTATCCCTAAACCGCATGACGTGATTTTTGTTTTGGGTGGTAAATACAAAATTCTCAATGAAAATGCGTTATTTTTTCGATATATTATTGATAGTTAAATACAATTAACACTTAGAGGATTAGCAGTTAAAAGCGTAATTTGCATTGAACATTTTACAAAAATGCAAATATAGCTATGTACTTTGTACATCAAAAAAATTTTTACTTTTCCGCCTTGTTTACAAATTTTCACATTTTAAATATTTTTAGTGTAGCAATTCACCGATGCATCTACCTTGTTTTTTGTGCCAGCTTGCAACTTTTTGTATTTTCTAGCAACATGTTGCAAAAAACAGAGTTGTATACGAGGATTTATGCCAGATTTACAGCCTGTTTCTGTATGTCGAATGAAGAATGTGTGCGAATGAAACACGTCCAAACTCTTGTGTGTTCTTCAAATTAGTTTTTTGTTTTGAAACAAAAGCAAAGGTAAAATTATTTCGAAAAGTAAAGTTTGGGCATGTTTCATTCGCACACATTCTTCTTTCGACATACAGAAACAGGCGGTTAAAACAATTCCACCCAATACGAGGACTTATTTTTGTATGGGAAATCTGGTAGATTTTGGCTGGATTTAGCAAATAAAGCCTGATAATGTGCTAAATCCGGCATGTGTTTTCCGTTGATGTCAAAGCCACCGATGTTTCTCCAACGAGCAAAGCAGCAAGTGGAATGTCAAAGATCATTGAATTTGTAGAAGGACACAAGATTTCACCTCACACATAGAGTATTGAGGGAAATACAAAACATTCCTTCGCCCACGCATAATGGATGCGTCCTTAATCCTGCAAAGCCAACAACAACATCTGTTATGGGAATAAATAATGAATACTCTCCTGACTCCATACAAAAAAATTTTCGTGGAGCTTTTCCATCAGAGCAGACAACACCAGGCAATGAATCTAGGCTGTTTGGTGATGCGTATTTTGACAGCATATTTTTACCGCTCTTCATGAAGATATCTTCTCTGAATCAACATCCACTACACCATTTGCAGTTCATCTAATTCACACAAAAGACACGGTTCCCATTGCAAGCCCTCCATGTAGGTTGCCTCCATTAAGGAAGAATGTCCTAAAGACGGAAATACAGCGCATGTTGAATTTGGGAGTAATTGTGAAATGCCAATCATCTTGGGCTGTGCCTGTAGTAATGGTTCCAAAGAAGGATGGAGGTGTTCGGGTATGCATTGCTTATCGAGAGTTGAATGTTGTTACCATACCTGATCGCTATCCCTTGCCAATAGGGGATGACATACTCCACGAAGTTAAAGCAACATGCTCCATGTCCACTATCGATCTTCAAAGCGGCAAATTGGAGTGCATAAAGAGGATCAAGAGAAAACAGCGTTCTTATGTCCGTTTGGTATGTTTAAGTTTATACGCATGCCCTTTGGACTACGAAAAGCTCCAGCAATATTTCAGCGTTTAATTGACCGCCTGAAAACAACACTCAGTGACATCATACTATTGACATATCTGGACGATATCATCATTTGTTCGCAAAGCTTTAAACAACACGTAGCAGATTTACGTCAACTATTCCAAGGCCTTCTGGAATTTGGTCTGAAAGCAAATCTGGAAAAATGCCGCTTTGGATGTGACGAAGTTTATTATGTGTTAACGCCAAAAGGCATAATGACAAATCCCAACAAAGTTGCAGCAATCCGACAACGTAGAGAACCAAGAAACATCAAACAGCTCATGTCATTCTTACAGGCTTGTTCGTGGTATAAAAACTCCAAAGAAATAAGAGATAGTCAACTAAATGATCCGGAGCTCAAGAATATTATCGAATGACCGTACTGTACTGTTACGATGACGATGAACCCGAGGATCTACAGCTTGTGGTACCAAGGGATGAAAGGGTGGAAATCTTGAAGTTTTATCATAGTGACACTGTCGGTCATTACGGAGTACAACGAACAATCCAAAAACTACCCGATATAACTGGCCTGTATTTTATTACCAAATATGTGAAGGCATCAAATCTATAACCTGCTGGATTTTACCAAACCGCTTCTAGTAATCAACGATTTGAAGTAATTGCCATTGATCTGTTTGGACCACTTCCCGTCACCGCCAATGGTTTCCATTGCAAGTCGCTACCAGGGTTTCGGAGTCGGAGTCGGAGTCTACGAGTCGGAGTCGAGCAATTTTGCTGGAGTCGGAGTCGGAGTCTGAGTCGAAAAAAATAACTCGACTCCGACTCCGGGCAAAATTTGTTCCACGTTATAGAAATATAACATTAAATTTGGAACAAGAAATTTTTTTTTTAAATTATTATTTTTTTAAAAGGAGTTAAAGGAAAATTCACGGGATATTTACTATCCTCTGAAGTGTAGTCTATTCATCCCTATTTTGTTGATCCAATTGATTTTTTACATTTTTGCAAACAAAAGTAAAGTTCTATGACAATCGAATTAAGATTGGAACTTTAACTTCTTTCGTCAGAAGTCTTACTGGTATTCTCACAAAATTCTATAGGTATTCTCATCTTGTTTTTACGAGAAGTTATCCTTGTCTTCTATTAAAGACATTGTGGTCTCTATGGGAAATCTTACTGAATACCCTGTGACACAAAATGGAAGTCAAGATCTGGGGGTGGAAAAATTCCTTTTCGGGATGAAACCCCCAATTGTTATGACATAATGAATTTTTTGATTGCCCCCATCAATCATTGAGAAAATAGCTTTTTGTCTCTGTTTCGAGATATGGTTTCATCATTGTCAGATGTCATGTTTTCAGTTAAATAGAATGAGAAACCTTTCTGTCGAATATGCTGTCCTTCTACCTCAGTTCCTTCGATGTCCTTTTTGTTCTTGAACTCAAAAAGTAAAACAAAATGAAGTTTTTTGACAAAAATGTTCCATCGAAAATTGTATGTAGGTTTCCCATATTCAAGAAATCCATATTGTTACGTTTTCATTGTCCTTTATCAGTTTTACCCGTTACTTTCTCAAAAACCGTATGTTTATGTATTTCGGTAAATTTCGCATAATCTATTAACTATGTACGAAATTCGGATGGTTACGCTTCTGAATCAGGGCATCATAAATTCGTTGTTGGTCAACGATAGATTCATCCCGCCATAACTCAGATGGCTGACAAACGGCGAATCTTTCTTCTAGGATTCATTATATACTCAATGAGGGCTTTAGATGTAGACATTCAAATAACCGGATCCGTCCGCCAGGAACAGATATAGTTCATGTGTATCCGAGTTTTCTACACAATTAATAGCTTATACGAAATTCAATAAAATACATAAATATAGTTTTTCATGAAAAAAGGATCGGGTAAAAGTGATAAAGGACAGTGAAAATATGACAATATCGATTACTGACCGACCGACCATGCATAAAATTTTTCTGGCAACATTTTTGTAGAATATTTTCATGCACGAAATCTCAGTGTGCTAATTTTTCAGTTCCAGAAGACATCCATCTGCCTACGTGCTGAGTGGTGTACACAATATATCTCAAATATTTCAATAAAATTATCCACTCCACACCAAAGTTCAAAATGTGAGCGCTGAATTTTAGTTTACTACTTATAAATTTCAGAAAAAAGTAGAAAGTATAAATACTCGTAGCATAGAATATGTGGTCAAATTTGTAAGTCGATCGGAAAAATATTGCCTTAGTATGAGAGTTGGATGGGAACAATTTATTTTATTTTGTATGCAGCATATAAACTGTATTTTTCTCGAAATCGGCCACAAAAATATATGACAATTGGTTTATTAGTTTTCGAGCTAGAGTTGGCACCGCAAAATGCTTTAATAAAAGCTGGGTTTAGTAGACTGCCTCAAAACTTCGTAATATTTTTCTCTTTCAGATAGAGAAAAATTCTGTCGAAAAGTTACGTAGTGTTCTCGGAAAAAAAATCATAAAAAATTGCTTTGATTGAGCTTTACAACTGGTGTTCTCCTTTTAGGACTAAGCAGACTAAAATGTTGGTTTACATCCAGTTTGGAACTTGGTCATGAATTGCTTATAATTTTTGTTGCATGTACACAGTCCTTATGATTTGTATTGCCCCTTCATTTTCACATATTTTGAAAGCTTTAAGATTTTCTCACGCGGAAGAATTTCGTCCAGAATATACTCGTCCAAAAAAAGGAAAACCGGCAGAAGCTTTCGTAAGATTCGGCCGAAACGATATTGATATGATCGAATGTATTCGAACGAATGTCCTTTCTAATGAATATGTAAGGAAAAATATGTGAATATGAATATGTAAGGAAAAAGTTTAAAAATTTTGTTCTTTTCAACTCACAGAATTCGAAGAATTCTTAGTTGATACGTGCTGACATGTTGCAAAATATTTTGATTTTGGTGTTTCTTTGGAAAAGCCGAAAAGTGAGTGTGATTCTCATTCATATGAGAATACTTGACACTTAAAGAGTTCGGTTTTTCGCTAAAAAGGCATCATTTCAAAAACTGAGAAGCCAATTGATAATTCCCTTCCCCGGGATGAAATCATGATATTGGTAGCGATCAGTAAAATTTTGCAACACTGTCAGTTCGTTTTGAAAAACATTACTCTCTGTAATAGAGGGCAATAAATGAAGTTGAGCCAATGGGGGAATACTCCACTCAAACAATCGAAAATATGAGATTGAACTTTAACAATAAACAAAACAAACAAACAAAAACAGCCGAGGCACGGGCGAATGGAGCTTTGTTAAAAATAAAAAAAAAAAAAACAAAATTCCAAAAACAACCTCACAGGCAACTGTGTTGGTGTTCTTTTCAACTCACAGAATTCGAAGAATTCTTAGTTGATACGTGCTGACATGTTGCAAAATATTTTGATTTTGGTGTTTCTTTGGAAAAGCCGAAAAGTGAGTGTGATTCTCATTCATATGAGAATACTTGACACTTAAAGAGTTCGGTTTTTCGCTAAAAAGGCATCATTTCAAAAACTGAGAAGCCAATTGATAATTCCCTTCGCCGGGATGAAATCATGATATTGGTAGCGATCAGTAAAATTTTGCAACACTGTCAGTTCTTTTTGAAAAACATTACTCTCTGTAATAGAGGGTAATAAATGAAGTTGAGCCAATGGGGGAATACTCCACTCAAACAATCGAAAATATGAGATTGAACTTCAATAATAAACAAAACAAACAAACAAAAACAGCCGAGGCACGGGCGAATGGAGCTTTGTTAAAAATAAAAAAAAAAAACAAAATTCCAAAAACAACCTCACAGACAACTGTGTTGGTGTTCTTTTCAACTCACAGAATTCGAAGAATTCTTAGTTGATACGTGCTGACATGTTGCAAAATATTTTGATTTTGGTGTTTCTTTGGAAAAGCCGAAAAGTGAGTGTGATTCTCATTCATATGAGAATACTTGACACTTAAAGAGTTCGGTTTTTTGCTAAAAAGGCATCATTTCAAAAACTGAGAAGCCAATTGATAATTCCCTTCGCCGGGATGAAATCATGATATTGGTAGCGATCAGTAAAATTTTGCAACACTGTCAGTTCGTTTTGAAAAACATTACTCTCTGTAATAGAGGGTAATAAATGAAGTTGAGCCAATGGGGGAATACTCCACTCAAACAATCGAAAAAAAAAAAATTTTTGCACATTTTATTCATTTTTAGTGGTATAGGAATTCACTCTCGGAGTCGAACCGGAGTCGGAGTCGGAGCCGGATTCGTGAAAAAAATTCGTCTGGAGTCGGAGTCGGAGTCGAGCCAAAAATACCTCGACTCCGAAACCCTGGTCGCTACAGCTGAAAATTGTGCCTAAACTTTAACTGATGAAGGAAGGTAATCAGTGACAATGGAGTTCAATTCATTTTCGCCGTTATGCAGTAGGCTGTATACTGCCTTAACATCCAACATACATTAACTCCGGTATACCATCCCGAGGCTAATCATGTTGAAAGGAAAAATCGAGACTTGAAAGCACAGCTATCCATCTTAGTATGGAATGATCACCAGTCCTGGGACGTGAAACTACCAAGTATACGGTTCGCAAAGAATACCACATTTTGCCATTTACAGAGTATACTCCAGCTTATCTAACCTTTGATCGTCAGCTACGGACTATCGACGATGTTCAACATGATTTGAAATCCATGGTTTAATCGGAAAACTTCATCCCGGAAATTACACCACATCTCCAAAAATTAGCTAACGTCTTTAACCCTTTCGGTGATTCTATGCCATATGGCATAACCAGTTTTTGAAGCCCGTTTTAAGGCAAAATACTTATGGGCACTCTTTTTTTAATAATTTTGTATTTTTCCCTGAAGTGTTATCTAAAAATAATTCGACAAAAAATTTTGATTGGTGGACCCTATACATTGTTATGTCTTAAAGAGCAAGCGCTCCTCGTTCGATTTAAAATTTGCATGAAAATACCATCATATAAATTTATATATTTTATTAACAAAAATATATTTTTTGTTAACTGTTTGTATTTAATTTAGTAGATAATCATTGCCTTAATAATTAAAACGAAAAAAAGATCCGAAATATAGTTCAATGGAGCTGCCAGATTTTTTATATTTCATACTATGCCATATGGCATAGATTTTTCCCAACGGAAATGTTTCACTTTGTTTGACTCCCAGATCTTCTATTGTAAAACCCCTAGATCTTCTATAAGAAGACCTCCAGATCTTGTATAAATAGACCTCCAGGTCTTCTATAAGAAGACCTCCTGATCTTGTATATGTAGACCTCCAGGTCTTCTATACGAAGACTTCCAGGTCTTCTATAAGGAAACCTCCAGATCCACCATAGGAAAACCTCCAGATGATGTATAACAATTCTTGCAGATTTTCTAAAATAACTCCTCCAGATATTATATAAGATGGCCCCCACGTCTTCTACAAGATGACCTCCAGCCCTTCTCTAGGATGACATTCAGGTGTTCTATAAGAAGTCCTTCAGATCTGCTATATGAAGAATTCAGGTCTTCTATAAGAAGTCCTCCAGTTTTTCTATAAGAAGGCCTCAAATCTTCCATACGAAGACCCTAGGTTTTCTGTAAGAAGACCCTAGGTTTTCTATAAGAAGACCCTAGGTCTTCTATAAGAGGCTTTAAATGTTCTAAAAGAAGACCTCCAGATATTCTATAAAAAGACCTTCTATGTGAAGACCCACAAATCTTCTAACGGTAGACCTCCAGATATTCTATGAAAAACCTTCATGTCTTCTGTAAGTAGACCTCCTGGTCTTCAATGAGAAGATCTTATGCTTTTCTATAAGAAGGGCCCCTGCTCTTCTATGAGCAGACCTCCTGCTCTTGTATAAGAAGACCTCCTTCTATTCTATAAGAATACCTCCCGCCTTCTATATGCAAACGTCCTGCTTTTCTATGAGCAGACCTCCTTCTCTTGTATAAGAAGTCCTCCTTCTCTTCTATAAGAAGACCTCCTGCCCTTCTATATGCAAACGTCCTGCTCTTATATGAAAAGACGTCCTGCTCTTCTATCAGAAGACATCCTGCCCTTCTATATGCAAACGTCCTGCTCTTCTATGAAAAAACGTCCTGCTCTTCAAGAAGAGGACCTCCTGCTCTTCAAGGAGAGGACGTCCTGCTCTTCTATAAGAAGACCTCTTGCTCTACTATAAGAAGACCTCCTGCTCTTCTATAAGAATACCTCCTGCCCTTCTATATGCAAACGTCCTTCTCTTCTATGTGAAAACATCCTGTCCTTCTATGAGACGACCTTTTGCTTTTCCAGGAGAAGACATCCTGCCCTTCTATGAGAGGACCTTCTGCTCTTTTATGAGAAGACGTCCTGCTCTTCTATAAGAAGACATCTTCCTCTTCTATAAGGCCTCCTAGTGTTCTGAAAGATGAAATTTAATTAAAAACTTGAATATTTTAGTTTTGTTTTTTTTTTTCCTTTAAATACATTCTATGCCATATGGCATAGTGTCCAAAAACCACTTTTCCTAACAAAATGTTAAAAAATTAGTTTTGATTATTCATATAGTGGGCTTAAGTATATATAAAGTTGGAAAAATATATTTTTCAGATCAAAAACAAAAAAGAAGCACCGAAAGGGTTAAGGAAGTCAAGGGGAATGTGCATCGGCAAAAAGCATAGAAGACCAGGACCAGTGCTAGATGTCGGCAGCAAAGTATTCGTCACGATATATGTTTTAAGCAGTAGTGACAAAGGACTACCTTCGAAATTTGTTCCAAAACGAGACGGTCCATATATAATCATCGAGCGTAAGGGTACAACCTACTATGTTATTGCACACGAAGATGACCTTATATTGCCATTGGGGACTTATCACGCATCTGCCCTAAAGGTGAGAACACAATGAGAAATTCATGCTTATCCAAGCCTGAATTTGTATAGAAGAATAAAGAAATCCTAAATCACATTTGAATTAGGTAGTACCTGGCCTTTATTCAATTACATTAACTTGAGCGTTAAGCAAGTAACAAAAGTCATTGTGTTTGTACCTTTACACTGGTTGTTGGCGAAACCAATGAACAAGTTTAACCCGTAAGAATTCAAAGACGAAGAGGTAGACCAAAAAAGAAGTCATGTTGATGCTAGGTCGGGACGTCTTCAGCATCAGAGGGAGCTGAAACGGTTCACTGTATATCTCTTGTAAATATTTTATTTAGTATGTAAAGTTAAAACGCATGAATTCATATATAAACGTATATAGTAATTTAAACATTAATGTGAACCTAGTTTAAGAAAATGCAACCCTGAATTGAATTACAAGTTATGACATGTTCATACCAGCATTTGAATCACGTTGGTCACTCTCATAATTACGTACACGAATTAACCCATTCATACGACATGGTACACAATTCATAGCAGCATGATTCATATTTTCATACTTTCTATTTACTGATTTTTAAGAAAGTTTCAACCAAAAGACGAGTAATATTAATTGATATGAACTGAAAAAATATGTGTCCTTCTTTCAGATATCTATTTAATATTAAATTATATTATTTTCATTCATGTTTCCTACTGTTGCTCACAATTTTGGTGTTTTCAGTAAATGTTTTAATTTTTCTATTTTCAAATGTAACGAGAGAGAGGCCTGCCAAAATATCTTTTTGGTATACAGACTTTCTGGCAGGCATTTGATTTTTGTTTCTAGATTTTTACGTGAAACAATGGACAAGAAGTGCAACTGCAATGAAAGAGAAGACACAACTTGCTATGATTTGAGTGTATACTAGTCGTTAAACCGTTTACTTGTCATTCATGTTTCCGGAGAATAATTTAAATTGAACAATGTACAAAAATCGTTGTTCGTGCTCAAAATTCTGTGTGGGAAATGAAGTAATTATATAGTAATTTGGGTTCGAACGACGAATAGAGAGCGAATTAGCCTTAGTATGAACAATGCATTAATTGATAAAAATACAACTATGTCTAGACACGTTTCTCGCTTCTCATACTGAACTGTTTCATTTTTAAATTTTTTATCGATGGAAAACTAAAAAAATTTGTATGTTCCTCATATCAACTTTTGCATGTTTATTGTCAGTTTTAAATATCGATTGTTTGCAATTATCGATATTTTGTGGTTGCATGATGAATGACAAAAATGAACGGCCACACTAGCAAGCAACTGCAAACCTGTCATTCAAAATTGATAATTGGTCTGTCTGGTTACTTTCCCAGCAAAAATTGTCCAGCAAGAAACATGTAAAAAGTAAACAGACACCTGTCCTGCAAAAACCAGCAAGCAATTAGCTGATTTTCCATACAGAACTATTAGTCTGCCATTAAAGGAACCAAAGCAAGCAAAAATTTTGTATTTTTTTAAAAATAAAAAAGGAAATACCCCAAAAATTAAATATTTCCACTTTGCTCTCAAAAAACGATATAATGAGGCTTGCTGTTTCCACAATAATGGGCCTGTTTCTGTATGTCGAAACGAAAATGTGTGCGAATGAAACACACCCAAACTTTAGTTTTTGAAATATTACTACTTTTGGTTTTGCTTAAAAACAAAAACAAACTTGAAAACCCACAGAAGTTTGGTAGTATTTCATTCGCATACATTTTCGTTTCGACATACAGAAACAGGCTGAAAATTCTTTTTAATTTTTACAAACATAAATCACCGAATAATTAAAAACAGATGTTTAATTAAACAATTAAACTTTTTCTTAAACTTTGGTTAATTTTATTTTTATAAACCCTTGCATCCGTTAGAATTTTTATTACTACTTTGAAGTACAACTTTGTGCTTACAGCACAAAGCAGTACTGTCAAACTTCTAACGAGTAACTAATACATTGAACGCCACTTTACAACACCTACGCTTTCGTGGCAACAGCAACAGCTTAACAAAGGTAAATATTATCTACGATAATATTATAACCCAAATTCCTCAATAAAACCAATATTATTTTGAATTATTTACTGCCAAAAAATTTGTGTTTTTATTTCTTCTTTTTTTCATATTTATTTGCTACGCAAACATTTGGTCCTTCAAGCCGGATTAACAATTGTTTACGACAATTATAAAGGTTTTTCTCTTCTTCTATTTCCATAGAAGCAAGCCAACCACAACACATCCATCACCTCATTAATTCACCCTCATTTCCCTCATAATAATCATTAAAAAATCAAGGTACGTATCTCTATTTAAGATTGCATTCGCGAGTGTTTCAATTTGTTTACTTTTTTCGAAAAAATAATTGCAAACAAAAGTCATAAACTACGGTCGTCTTACAATACGCGGCTTGTTGTTGTTGTTTTTATTCTCCCGTCAAACCTACTCGTCGCATGCAAAGTGATATTCCTTAAAAGATATTGCAAAACAAATAAAAATAAAACAAGTGAGAACAGTGAAAAAGTGCCTAAATATCGTTCAGTGGTTTTTAATATTTTTTTTTATTTTATCCACATACAAAAAGCCTACATAGTGTTTTACAACAAAAAATAAAGGCTAAAGAATAAAAAGAAATTAGAAAAATACAAAAACAAAATATACAGGCACTCAGTGAACCACATAACCACATTGACTGCATTAGCCAGTACTGTTGTTGTTGTTAATGTTGGATGGTCTTCTCACTGTTCCCACATCAAACCTTTGTATGCACACGAATAGGGTTACCCAAGTAGCGTGATAAATTTTTGGTAATAATTTTTTGTCGAAAATAAACTAAATTTTTTTTGGAAAATATTTTCGGGTATTTTTACGAATACGTACGCGGATAAAAAATTGTTGGAAATTCGGGGCGTACTGTACAGTCGGTCCTCGATAAATACGAATATATATTATATTATTTTTTATTACGTAAATTATAATTTATATATTTCGAATTTTGATTTTTTATTGAATTTTAAAATTTTGGGAAAAAATTTAATACAGTTAACATTTTGTGGTCGTGTGCATCTTACAGTCCGTGGAAGACTCAAACTTTACCTTGGCTGCCTTTCTAGACATAGAAGGAGCTTTTAACAATGTAAAACTTGAGTCCATTAATCTCTCACTGAAGAAAGTTAATGCACCTGAACCCCTAACGTGCTGGATTAATAATATGCTTCAAAGCAGGATTATAAATTCTAGCATTGGGGAGATAAAAATAAGGAAAACAGTGACTAGAGGCACCCCTCAAGGAGGTGTGCTCTCGCCATTACTGTGGCTCCTTGTTATAAACAATATTTTGATGGAGCTGGACAATCAAGGTATCAAAGTTGTTGCTTATGCCGATGACGTGGTACTGCTGATTTCCGGTAAATTTCCGTCAACCATTTCGGAGCTTATGCAAGGAGCACTATCAACTCTATCACGCTGGGCCAAGGCTAATGGCCTTGGGGTTAACCCAACGAAGACGGAACTGGTAATGTTCACAAGGAAGCGTAAGCTCGGCGCCTTTGTTCCACCAACACTGGATGGGGTGCAGCTCCAACTCTCCCCCGAAGCAAAGTACCTTGGCACAATCCTTGACTGTCAATTGCGATGGGATAGGAATGCTGAGGAGCGGGCGAAGAAGGGAATGATTGCACTTTATTCATGTAAGAACTCCATTGGGAAAAGCTGGGGACTAACTCCTTCGATTATACACTGGCTGTATAATACAGTGGTTAGACCCATCCTATCCTATGGTTCTCTCGTTTGGTGGCACTCATTGTTTCAAAAGTCAACATCCACTAAGCTCGATAAGGTACAAAGGGCCGCCGCAACTCTTATTACTGGAGCTACCAGGAGCACGCCACAGGCTGCACTGAACGCAATGCTGAACTTAAGACCATTGAGTATCAGCATTAAGTGTCAGGCAACCAGGAGTGCCCTGCGGCTTCATGAACAGGGTCTTTGGCGTGGTCGTACCTATGGGCATGGGTGTATCCTGAATGAATCAGGTATTTTTGTGAACCATTGTGGCAAAATAAGTGACTATATATCACCAGTCTTAAGATTTGACGATATAGAAGTCATTATACCTAGTAGAGACGACTGGAACCGCAGTAACCCCCCTCTGGGCGGTCTGGCTATATATACAGACGGCTCCAAGATGGAGGAAGGTACCGGTGCCGGTGTCTACTGTGAAAGTCTATCACTTGAACGCACATACAGGCTAGACAGCAACTGTAGTGTGTTCCAGGCTGAAATCTTCGCGATTTGGAAGGCGGCGGAATTGATTAAAGATCTGGATGCAGAAATCTTTGAACCGGTGACTATCTATGTGGATAGTCAAGCGGCTCTTAAAGCCATCAAATCCTGTAACATCAAATCCGACGTCGTCCTCAAGTGTAGAGCAGCTCTGGATGCGCTAACTAACGGCTTTCGGCTATGTTGGGTACCTGGACATCGTGACTACCAGGGTAATGAAAAAGCAGATGAATTAGCTAGACGAGGATCACAGTCCGCTGATCTAGCTATCACTGACTCTATCAAACCACCCATCTGTCACTTTTTCCAAAAAGTCGAAGCGTTCTCTGACGAAAGAGCCAGTGAATTGTGGCGCAATGAACCTAGGTGCATTGTGGCAAGATCCATATGGCCGTCTCTGTCAGCCAAAAGAACGAATTCGTTGTTGAACCTGAGCAAAGCGGAAGTGAAGGTAACGACGGGAGTCATCACTGGACACTGCTATGTCAGGGCCTTTACCATTAAATGGGATAGGGATGTTAATGACTACTGCAGACTCTGTGAGGATGAGGAGGAGTCGGAGTCGATCGAACACCTCCTGTGTCGTTGTCCAGCTCTGGCTCGTAGACGACACAGACTAGTGGGTGTTCGTTTTCCGCCGTCTCTAACCTTCTACTCAACTGTGGAACCTACTGTAATCTGCAACATCGTTAAGAATCTAAAGTGGCTGGGACAGCGCAACCTAAACGCGTAACGTCTTTGTCTTTTCGATTATTCTGCCTACCTCGTCTTCTTATCTGTTTCCTAGCTCTTTTAATACTTCTTATTCCTATTTATCTATCCATCCTATTAATTCAATTCTATCTCTCTTATCTATTTTTATCTCTCTCCACCTTTTCTAAAGGATGATCACAATGGACCATAAGGTCTCCGAGTGGCGCAGTCACATTTAGTGGCTGCACATCCTCTAACCTAACCTAACCTACAGTCCGTGCACACTACATTGTTGAATTAGTGTTTTTTGGTGAATTTTTTGAATTTTCTCAAAATAATTTCGGTTTTTTGAAAAAGTTTTGAATTTTTGGAAATTTTTTGGTATTTTCAATCAGTGATTGTATGTTCCGCATACACTGAGCGAAAATTAGTGCTTTTTCACACACTGCTAAAAGTGAATTTTTGATTTTTTTTCTACTTTTCTCTCAAATTGGTGTAGTTTTCGCTACATTTTAAGGAAAAGTTTCTTCCACTTCATATTTACCGTGCAGTTTATTGGTTTTTTGCTGCTTAATAAATATTTTGTTGGTTTTTGAATAGAGTTTTTTCCAATTATTCCTTCTTTGAGATACAAATCACATTGATTTTTGGGTTTTAATCTTTAATCTTTTCAAGTTTATTTTTTCGCAAGCTTGTCTCAATAACAGTTTTTTTGGTCAATTATTGAATTTTCAACAATTTTTTGTTGGAAATTTATTGCATACTTGTGGTTTTAGTCTTCGATTTGGTTTTAAAAGTCAATTAACCCATCAAAATGCCTTTGAGTTCTCTTCAATCCTTTATCAGAGCTACTGATTCTCTGGTAGAGTTCGTTGCGAAATTTGAAACTCTTCCAGATGAAGAGCTTGACACGTATTCCTTGGAAATTCATGGGGATGAAGCTAAGATACTTTGGAATAAGGTTAAAGATCTCTTTGACAACTGCCTAGATGAGATTCAGTCAAGTGACCAGCCTTCGGCTAATGAACTCACGTCCCTTAATAGCAAGTATGATGTTGCATTTAAGTCCTATGTTAGGATATTATCAGCTGTAAATAAGAAAATAGACAAATTTCGTCCTTCAACGAAGAATCAAACTCCAGCTAGGGTATCTAATCAAGCAAGCACTCCACGTGCAGCACAGCCTCTAGAAGAAGACATTGCTTCTGGTCTGAACGTTTCGCGTCAAAGTGGTATATTTGGTGAAGGTTCCTTTGTTTCCAATGCTGATAGTTGCTTGCATAGTATTAATCTTCCGCCATGTGACATCGATGTCTTTAATGGTGACATTCTTACTTGGCCAACATTCAGGGACTTCTTTTCGGCTATTTACATTGATAATTCTCGTCTTAGCGATATTGAAAAATTGTGTCATCTGCTAAAGAAAACGAGTGGCGATGCGCGAGATATTGTATCAAAATTCCCTCTAACTCATAAAAGTTTTAGTTTAGCCTGGAAATCTTTAAAAGAAACCTATGATAATGTTCGCATTCTGGTTAACAACCAACTCAAGGTTCTTTTTGATCTTCCAGTTCTTGACAATGAAACGAGCGCAGGTTTGAAAGGTCTACAACGAGGTATAAATGGGTGCATTTCTGCCATGGCAATTTATGAAGTTGCTACTGAAAATTGGGACCCAATATTAGTTTTTCTTTGTCTGCAACGGCTTCCCAAAATTACAGTTACGCTGTGGGAACAAAGCATAAAAGATAAATCTGCGTTGTCTTCGTGGAAAGATTTGGATCTCTTTCTAACGGAAAGAATTCAAACTCTTACTTGTCTTAGGGATATAAAAGGAATCGATTCGAACAAACGATCAGAGCAGAAGAAAGTTAGGACCCATTTTACGAATGCGGCTCCATCCAAGTCTTCACAATCCTCTGGTGAAAAATGTTGTATACTGTGTCCCAGGCAATTCCATCATTTAAGATTATGTCCAGAATTTAGAAAGCGCTCCTCGGCCGACCGATTCTCACTAGCAAAACGACACAAGCTTTGCATTAATTGTCTTTCTCGAGGTCATGACGTTAGGAATTGTACTAGCTCCCACAGTTGTTCAAGGTGCAACAAACGTCATCATACTTTACTCCATCATGATACGGTACAAAATAACAGTTCTAATAATAGAACGACGACGTCGCAACCCCCATTGCAATCAGAATTTGTTTCAACCAATTCCCAATCCAATCAAGCTAACCCAAATATCGCTACCACGTCATCAGGTCAAATTTCGAGTTCCAATAGGCAGGTATTCCATACTTCACAAAACAGAACAGTTCCATTGGGTACAGCTATGGCGAACCTTGTTCACCGGGGTATTACGTACCCAGCACGTGCTTTAATAGACCCTGCTTCTGAAGCGTCATTTATAACCGAAAGATTACAACAGCGTCTTGGTATAGCCACATCCTCAACTCAGGCTACAATATCAGGAGTAAATCAGGCTGTTTCGATAATGTCACGAAAATCGTGTTTCTTATGTGTAGGTTCCCCTATAGACACTACGCTCTTTATGGAAATGACAGCACTAGTAGTTCCCACTATCTCAGGCAATCTTCCGTCCTTCTCCATTAGCAGAGAACTTGTATCTAGAATGCCAAATTTACGTTTGGCAGATAGAAATCTATTTGACTGTCGTCCAGTAGACATGTTAATAGGAGCAGATCTGTATCCGAAAATACTTCTTCAGGGGATACAGACTAATATACTAGGGTCTTTAGTCGCACAGAAAACCGTTTTCGGCTGGATTATTACAGGTCCAGTCCCCAACAATAACATCGCTTCTTCTAGTAACGTCACAACTTTTTCAACAAATGTGAAATATTCTCACGAAGAGAAGCTCAACGAGACTCTTCTTCGTTTCTGGGAACTAGAAGAAGTCCCAAGGCGCAAATTATTGTCTCCTTCCGATCAATTTTGTGAGGATAACTTCAAACGAACCACTCATAGGGATTCTAATGGAAGATACGTCGTATCACTTCCCAATAAACAAGAATTCATAGGTCAACTTGATCTCGGACACTCTAGGACGAATTGTCTACGACAATTTCTTCGTAATGAGGCATCACTCCTTAGAAGACCAGAAGTTAAGGAAATTTACGATGGAGTGGTTCGTGAATATTTAGAGTTAGATCATATGAGGCCAGTTTCGACAACGTCGACAAACTCTACGGTTTGTTATCTGCCTCATCACCCCGTTATCAACCCCGATAAACAAACAACCAAATTAAGGGTAGTTTTTAACGCATCTAACAAAACATCTAATGGGAAAAGCCTCAACGACATTCTTCACGTCGATCCGACTTTACAACTGGACTTGGTCCTCCTCATTATTCGATGGAGATTATATAAATATGTTTTTAATTGTGACATTACCCAAATGTATCGTCAGATACGGGTAGACCCAGCTCATACTTCTCTTCAAAGGATTCTGTTTCGGGATTCTCCCAATAAGCCTATACAGGATTATGAGTTACAAACTGTAGCCTTCGGAGTTAACTGCGCTCCTTACTTAGCCATACGGACTTTGTTACAGGAGCCGGTTAGCTCATGATACTGAATCCGACTTTCCGCTGGCGGCACATATCTTACGTAAGTGCATGTACGTTGACGATGTCCTGACGGGATATCATGATTTGGAGACTGCGCATAGGTCTAGGGACCAACTTATTAGTGCATTAGGTTCCGCCAAATTTGAGTTGAGAAAATGGACATCTAACGATCGCGCCATCCTAGACCCCCTTCCCGTTGAACATTTGATAGACTCTAAGCTTCTTAACTTCGTGGAAGCTAGTAGCTCTAAGCCTCTGGGTATTAGATGGAATGCTCAGCTGGATATGTTCTATTTTAGTGTCAAGCCCCTTGCCATCAAAGATAGCTATACGAAAAGAGAAGTTTTGTCTGCAATTGCTAAGTTATTCGATCCTATAGGTTGGTTGAGTCCAGTAATTGTAGTAGCAAAGATTATTATGCAGCGGATTTGGTTAGATAAGATTGATTGGGACGATTCGCTTCCGTCTACGACGGCACATGAATGGCATAGCTTTGTTGAAACTTATCAGGGCGTTAATTCGATTCAAATACCTCGTTGGGTTAAATATGTGCCTGATTGTGTAGCCGAACTTCATATATTTTCTGATGCCTCAGAAAAGGCATACGCGGGGGTGGTGTACATCCGTATCATTGCCTCCAATGGTGAAATTTTTACATTTTTGCTTTCTAGCAAAACAAAAGTAGCACCGATCAAATCAATTTCACTGCCTCGATTAGAATTATGTGGTGCAGTTTTAGCTTCAGAACTGTATAAATCGATTGTAGCTGAAATTGATATATCTTTTCGAAAAGTTTACTGTTGGACCGATTCTACGATCGTCCTTTCATGGTTAAAGAAAACCCCTTCTACATGGTCCACTTTCGTTGCCAATAGGGTATGTAGGATACATGAAAATGTTGGTCAAAGTAATTGGTATCACGTACGATCTGAAGTCAATCCTGCTGACTTAGGCAGCCGAGGACTTTCACCGTCAGAGTTGTCATTGTCAGAAATTTGGTGGCATGGGCCACAGTGGCTTCGTCAGGATTCTTCTCAGTGGAATATCCAGTCTACTTCTGTCCCTGATACGGACATTGAAATGCGCCCAGTAAGGTGTCATGTTTCGTTCTTCTCGGAACATAAAGACATATTGGATGATTATTCAAACCTAGACAAAGCGTTACGCAATGCAATGGTTTACCGTTATTTCCATAAAACTCATCCTTTGCATAAAGGTCGACATACTTTCGATGGAAAACATCCTACGGCCATGGAAATAAAAAATGCAAGATTACGTCTTGCTATAGTAGCTCAGAAAGTTCACTTTCCGGATGAATATTATTGTTTACTAAACAAAAGACCGTTGAGTTCAAAAAGTTCTCTGCTCCCCCTTAATCCTACGTTAGATGATAGGGGAGTTATTCGACTCAATGGACGGTTAGCACAATGTCCAACATTGCCTCTTACTGAGAAACATTCAATTATATTACCATACAATTGCAGGTTATCGCTTCTTTTGGTGTAATACTTCCATCATATATCCTTTCACGGAGGAATTCAGTTGGTTTTACGTATGTTACGCATGCAATATTGGATACCTCGAGCAACGTCGTTGATTCGTAAGGTTATAAGAAGATGCAAACCTTGCATTTTAGAAAAGAAAAGGTCGTGTTCTCAAATTATGGCATCTCTACCTCCGGAGAGAACTGTCATAACAAGGCCATTTGCCACTACTGGCATAGATTTCGCTGGTCCTTTCGACATCAAGTCTTTTACAGGTCGTTGTTGTAGAATTACTAAGGGCTACGTATGTGTATTTGTGTGCTTTTCTACGAAAGCACTACATCTAGAAGCCACCTCAGATTTGTCAACGACAACATTTTTAGAGGCATTTCAAAGGTTTATTTCACGCCGTGGTTGCCCAAAAACAATATTCTCAGACAATGGTACCAATTTCGTTGGCGCGTCTAGAGAATTGGAGCGTGACTTCAAGGCTGTACTTCATGAAGGTCGTGATAGGGTGTGTTCACAATATAGTTATCAGGAGCTTTCATGGAAATTCATCCCAGCTGGAGCACCACATATGGGTGGGCTCTGGGAAGCTGCGGTTAAGAGTTTTAAGTTGCACTTTAGAAGACACCATTGCAACCAAAAATATACTTTCGAAGAGTTATCAACGATACTCTCTCGAATTGAAGCGTGTTTGAATTCTCGGCCTTTGTGCCCAATGAATGATAGTCCCGAAAATGCTGTAGTGCTAACACCGGGTCATTTTCTAATAGGGTCTCCAATTCTTGCCCCTGTAGAACCATTAATTGACGAAGCTCCGTTGCATATCGTGAATCGGTATCGTAAGATAAAAGCGCTTACTCAGCAATTCTGCCAACGGTGGAAAGAAGAGTGCCTGCAGAGTCTGCAAAAGCGTTACAAATGGCAGCACCCGCAGCGCGATATACAAACGGATGATATCGTAGTCATTCGTCATGAACAATTGCCTCCCACATCGTGGAAGTTAGGTCGCGTAATTAACGTTTTTCCCGGTAGCGACGGTTACGTTCGAGTCGCCGATGTACGAACCGAAAACGGAATTGTAAGACGACCAGTAGTCAAATTGGTCATTTTGACCAATTAAAAGAAAAAATTGTTTAACTCTCTTAACTTCGCGGCCTCTCTATCTTTTCACAGAATGGAAAACATTAGCAAGATGGCCGCCACTCTTCCCGATTATGAGGGTCTCACCCCCATGTCTGACGAGGAGAGAGAAGTCGACGTCCCCATGGCCCCATCTCAGGAGGTTTTGTCTGACCCCACCGTAGAGATGGCCTCAACAGAACCAGGTTCTACCACTGAGGCTATGGAAGCTGACACTCCCATTCAGGAGATTCTACCAGCGCCCTTATCAAAAACTTTGGAAGAGCCGCTCCAGGCCGGGAGCACCGAATCCGTTCCTCCCTCAGAGGAGATCGTGGGTTCTGGTGTAATACCTGTTGGTGAACATCCAGGGGCAGCACAGGGTACAAAACCAAGAAACTCTGGCTCAAGTGGCGGTTTAAAGTCAACCGGATGTCCTCTCTGCCATAAGGCGCATCCATTAAGGAGGTGCAGAAGGTTCCGAGGCATGTCCTTGGAAAAAAAGGTCCGGACGTTGGTCTCTCGGCACATCTGCTCCAACTGCCTTTGCGCATCCCACTCCTTTCGAGAGTGCACCAGTGAGCAGAAGTGTCGAGAATGCAACGAGAAGCACCACACTCTTCTGCACCCCTGCTCATCTCGTGAGGAATCAAAGAAGATTCAACAGACGCGTCCATCTTCTAGTCTGTCCGTCTCTACGCGTCCACAATCACTACCTAGTCCGTCCGTTGTAAGGTTCGACCCAGTGCGCACCTTCAGCATTCAGCCCATGGTAACACTGGGGCCCACCTTAGTGTTCAACTTGGTGTTGGATGGCCGACGTTGCCCGGTACGAGCCCTTTTGGACCCTTGTGCGGGTAACAGTCGCATATGTTGCTCTCTGGTGGAGTCAATGCGACTCTCTGTGATCCACGTGGAGCAGGACCAGTATTGTCCAATTACCGTGGAGTCGTTTTACAGTCGGAGTGAGAGACTGTTAGTGTCTGCAAGGGTCTCCGACTTGCAACACATAATAACTCCGTCAGCAACAGCTTCAGAGGCAATCAAGGACCACTACGGTGGTATGATGTTAGCTGAACCCCAATTTTTCAGGGCTGGTCGCATTGGCATGGTTCTTGGGCCAGATGTGTCCCCCCGAATAATGAAGGCGCAAACGTATTCGATTCCGGGTTTCCCATGGGCACAGCTCACCATTTTTGGTTGGGTTGTATCCGGCACATGTCCCATGTGACCCCTATATTGATGGCAGCGATACGGTGTCCCGCGACCTGCGTGCTCAAGCTCGCTTAAGTATGTAGTTTTTGAAGCAATATTCTAATTGCGTTGGCTCTACGAGCACTTATTTTTCGAAAAAAAAAATGAATTAGAAAATATACAATGAATTGAAAATTTTAATAACCATAATTGTTATTTGTATTTATATTATACACTGTATATAATTCTATTTAGTTGCAACACAGCTAGATGGTGCAACGCTGGCGGCAATGTTTAATTAAACAATTAAACGTTTTCTTAAACTTTGGTTTATTTTATTTTTATAAACCCTTGCATCCGTTAGAATTTTTATTACTACTTTGAAGTACAACTTTGTGCTTACAGCACAAAGCAGTACTGTCAAACTTCTAACGAGTAACTAATACATTGAGCGCCACTTTACAACACCTACGCTTTCGTGGTTGACACTTGTTAATTCCTTCTTGATACTCGTACGAGCAACAGCTTAACAAAGGTAAATATTATCTACGATAATATTATAACCCAAATTCCTCAATAAAACCAATATTATTTTGAATTATTTACCGCCAAAAAATTTGTGTTTTTATTTCTTCTTTTTTTCATATTTATTTGCTACGCAAACACAGATGGTTGATTGTTTTCAGGAAGAAGAAGAGTTGCAAGTGCTTGCTAGAAGAAATTTGTCTAGCAAGAATTTGCAAACTCTCAGTAAAAGAACTGTCAAAATGTCTCTCTCGAATCACTCTCTTAAAATTTTAGGGTAAACAGACAGATCTAATATGTACGCACCCTGCGTTTACACATGACAGGACAGTTGAATTCATGTATTGATTGTCAAAAACCCAAAACTTGCCTGTCTGACGTAGGCGTCCAGACAACTGCAAAAACAGTTGTAAAATTATGAATGAAAATCATCGATTCCTTTTCGTTTTTCGTTCACATATTTTGTGTTTGTACATATTCCTTTGTTTTCAGCACATTGGAATTATCATCTCACTTCTTTTTCACAAAAATGTTATAACCCGACTGTCTGTGAAAATATGATGGACAGCTTGGACACAGCGACAAATGTATGTATGTGTTAGAGTTGTATTTGAAGACAAACTGTCTAGTGTAAACGCCTAGTAAGATGATATTAAAACTTTTAATATGTTTATAGTAGATGAACAAACATTTAAATGCAAGGATTTTAATTTTTCATGAATTAACTTTGCTCCAATATATTCTAAGGTTAACATCAAGGGCCAGTTATCCGACTATAAAGACCTCTGCACATACGGCGCGTTGAGCGTCGCGTTACAAAAACCACATTAAAACTTCAAGAACAAACATGGCATCACTTACACATTTTGCATATGGTTGTTGTTTTCAACACGCAACGCGTCACACAACGGACCGTATGTGCCGCGTCCTTAATTGACAAGTGAGTTTACGAGGGCTGCACGATAACTATCTGGCCTAACAATGAAAACGCGAATATTTACCATCAAAAATAGTTTTATTGTTTTCTTAAGTAGCCTCCAGCATAACTTATACACTTTTTCATGCGCTGAAACCAATTGTTGAATCCAAAACATGGTTTTTGAACGCTTTTACAGCATCTTCTGGCGACGAAAATCGTTGACCAAGCCGTTTTTTTATGCTGGAATAAAATGAAGTCATTGGATACCCAGTCAGGGCTGTACGGTGGATGACAAATTAATTCCGCAATTTGTCGGTCAAACAGACGCCGGTTTGATGTGTGAGCAGAATGATTCGTCTTCTCTTGTTCGCCTTTCAAATTTCTCAGGAGACTTCAGGCACACAAATTGTAGTGTATCACTCATAACTAACCTACATTTCTCAAGCCTTAGGTCTTCGTTTATTTCAGGCCTTTGTTTATTTACTCCAATTCTTCAGCCAGTTCAGCAATAACGAACGTAAATAGCAATATAAACAATAGCATAGGGATCTTCATTAGCTTCTGTTGATGAACAGGTTAATTTTTTACAAGATAATATTAAAACTCTATACAACGCAACAGTCCCCATAAAAAATAAAATAGTTTCTTTCAACAAAAAACCTTGGTTTGATTCAAACATCCTAACCCTTATATGAGAAAGAGACCTTGCCTACTCACGATGGAAACGATTTAAATCTCTAGAACTATATGATGAGTTTCGTTCTGCAAGGAAAAATGTCAATTGCAAAACAAAAGCTGCAAAATTTGAATATTACACATCCAAATTTAACACTGCTTTAGACTCAAAAAGCAAGTGGAATATAATTCGCGACATTGGAATTGGTAAATTTAAGTCTGATGCAACCTATCATGGGGACATAGATGATTTAAATAAATCATTCGTTAATATACCCTCTTTAGTAACCGACATATGTATCTTTCTACAATAACAACCTTTCTTCTTTAAATAACGCAAGTATGGATGCCGGCTTTGAGTTCAGTAGTGCGATTCTCTAACTCATTTTTTGAGTTACCGACAAATGTCGGTAAAATTAAAATGCTTATAATTTCTGTAATTAACGATATTATTTGGTAAGTTAGCAACAAATTTGAATTTTTTTTATTTGAACTTTTCATTCATAATTTTGCGTTTTAATGTTACCGATTTTTGTCGGTAACTCAAAAAATGAGTTAGAGAATCGCCCTACAGATGTGTCAGTGATGAAGAAGTTTTAAAGAGTTTTTCGTTGGTGAAATCTAATGCTGTGGGTTTTGATGAAATCGTTTCAAAATTTTTAAGAATAATTCTTCCTCAAATCCTACCCTACTTCACATACTTTTTTAACTCCATTCTGACCTCTAGCATTTACCCCACCATATGGAAACATGCTAAAATTATTCCAATACCTAAAACTAATACCGAATTTCATCCTATTTCCATCTTAAGTTACCTTTCAAAAGTATTTGAAAAAATTTTACATTTCCAAATGTGTGAATATCTCAATCATCAGTCTTTGCTCTCTGAGATACAAACCGGTTTTCGAACGGATAATAGTAGTGTCAGTGCTTTAGTTGAAATTTTCGAGTCAATTAGATGTGAAATAGATAAGAGTAACGTAAGTTTTCTTGTACTTCTGGGTTATTCAAAAGCATTCGACTCGGTTGACAATTTGAATTTATGTATGAATCTTCAGTGTTTTTTTTTAGGTTTAGTCATACAGCTACAAATCTGATTAAGTCTTACCTCACCAACAGGACACAATCAGTACAAATTGGAAATAAGAGGTCGGAGTCGTTACCATGGATATTTATCCATATTTAAAATGTATTTCAGCGGTTCTGTTAATAACGTCAATGAAAGTATCACTAAACTCAATCAAGATCTTTCCAATGTTTACAGGTGGGCAACGGCAAATGGCTTGATTCTGAATCCCCAGAAGTCAAAATGTCTTGTCATACATAAAAACAGACATTCTCATCAATGATAAAAAAATTGATATTGCGTCACATGCGAAACATTTAGGTGTTATATTTAACAGCTCATTGATTTGGGCAAATCACGTTAATGTGGTTGCTGGTCAAACATATGGAAATTGCGGACATTGTGGGCCACTCACTCATCTACACCTCTAAAAATACGATTTTTGCTCGCTAAAACATATCTTATTCCTACTCTCATATACCCATGTGAACTTTTTGCTAGCTGCGATTCACAGAGTCAACGCTAATTAAACGTAGCTTTCAATAATATTATTAGGTAGGTATTTGGATTAAAACGAACTGAACATGTGTCTCAATTCACTAATCTTCTATATGGATATGATTTCAACACCATTCTTAAAATAAGATCTTTATCTTTTATGCAAACAATTATAGTAAAACGCAAACCTAAATATCTCTATGACAAATTAAGGTTTAATATCAAATAGAGGTAGGGGACTGGTTCCCTTTAGAGCAGGGTCGAGCTTCTTTGCTTAGACCGTATAGTGAGGGCGCCCACTGAGTTGTTTTTGCATTTGCTTCTCTCTCTCACGTACAGTGTAAATGAATGAAAACAAACAAAAACAAAATGTGGTTGTTGCTTTTTTCACTCATACGTTCATACATGTCTTCGCTTTGGCTGCATTTCTGTGGTCGTCGCTGCTTTAGAGCCACACGTCTTTGGAATGCACTGCCACACGTAATACAAAACATTAGCAACACGTTTACTTTTAAGAAAATTTTCAGTTATTTTGATTAATTGTTGAACTATTTAGTAAATTTTAATGCGAATAACTTTTTATTTTAATTAACTTAATTTTTAATTTTTTTTATTTAAATCCACTTGTGAAAATATTTGTATTGTATAAGTTCAATTAAAAAAAAGGATATTTTCGTTTTATATCTTTTAACCTGCACTGTAATTATAATTGTATATCTTTTTGTGTATGTGTTCCAATCGATTAGATATTTGAGCTTGGTGATAAGTGATTGACTGACTGACTGACTCATCATCAACGCCCAGCCAAAACGGCTAAAGCTATGAGCTTGAAATTTTACCAGTAGGTCACTGTTGGTGCAAATGTGCGAGATAAGGCCGGTTTTTAGAAAATTCGTCCTGGAACCACAAAAAATATCAACAACAAAAATCCTTATATTTTGCTATTAGATACCGTAAAATATTATATACCGTAAATTATCACAAATAATTTCAAATTTTGTAGTTCACTTCTAGGCGCAGGTTTTATCGTATCATTTTATCGTAAACCACTAAATTATAAAACCACATTAGAAGTTTTTCTTACGTTTCAACAGATGTCGCAATTGTATAGTATTAACGTAATATAAGCAGTATAAAAACCAACCGATCCAGATTTACGTGTCGGGAGTAATTTTGTTTTCACTTAATAGATGTCGCACAACAGATTTTCTTTTTTAAACAAAAAAATTATTATCAACGAATTTGGAAAATTATGATTTTTTATTTAAGATTAAAACAAAATTTAGTTCAATAATGTTAAGTTTTTTACTGTTTAAAATATCATTAAGCAATAAAATCAGAAATCGGCCAGAAATAACAACAACAAAAACTGTATGTACTTGATTTCTTGGCCTTGGTCTAAATGTTTGCAAATCAGTTAAAGTGCAATAAAATTGTGAATATTCATACGATTTGTTTGCAATTAACAATTTTTATGGCGTTCTTGGTATATAGAAATGTAGAGTCTATAACTTTTCGTCACTAAATAATTTAGAAAATCAATAATAGACCACAAACCAGAATCAAATTTTGGTTTTGTAATTGAAAACGATTTTGGAATATGTGCGTAACGTGAAAAAGTCAGAAAAGCATTATCACGAAGGGATAGGAAAAACCACTGCTCTCCCCGTAAAATATAGGGAAACGAATTTTCTACAGAGAAGAATTCAAGCCCTTAAAAGTACTTTGATGACGTTATATTTTCTAATGAGATGAACATTATGTTGTATTATTACGAGGGGACACAAAAAGTATGGCGCAACCATCTTACAACCCTGGAAAATAAAAATGTAATACATACTGAAAACTTCGGAGAACTGTAAGTTATGGTACTGGCATAGACAAACGAATTGTATAGACAAAAGATTACTCATGCTGTGTGCTGTCAACAGACTCAAACCAAAATACTGAATATTTTTCGAAGGCGATTTTTAAGAAAAATTGCAAGATTTTCTTTTACATTTTTATCCGAGGATGTAGATTCCGTCAAAAACTAACTTTATAGAATTGTGTTTATTGTAGTTTTAAATGAGTTGTTTTGTCAACAAACTCGATGTTAAGAACATTGTTTAGAGCATTCCTTTGTCTATATGTATATTTAATTTGTCTATGGCAAAGGGTTGAATATGAAGCAATGGCTTTAGGTAAAATAAGTTTTCTGAGGTTTATTTGAAGATCTTCTACAACTTATTTAACGACAACGTCAAAATTGTGGTTTTTCGAACCTGAAAATCAAAAAAGTAAATACAATATAAAATCTACCAAGACAAGACATTCTAGACGTAAATCTTATTTACAAAAACTTTATGGATTCACCTGAGGAAAAAAGCGCGAAAAAGACCCTACACTAATATGCGAAACTTAATAAAGATCAATGGGAAAAATACCAATAAAATATGACATTTCGAAATGTATTTTTTCATATCGTGTAAAGTACCCTTAGCTATGCATATAACTTACATTTAAAATTAGTGTTCAGTGAAAAACAAATTTGTGTTTTGAATGATGGTTAATGAATGACTATAATATATTTGATTTCTAAGACGATCCGAAATCAAATTCGTTCGAATTACTACCAAACGCCTTTCGGTGTAGAAAATGGTTGTTCGACTGAAAACAAACAACAAACAAAAATAACTCATATATAAACAAAACGTAACTCAGGTTGCAGTTTGAACACATATGTATTCGTATCGTCTTAACGAAACTGTTCATACATCTCAGGTGGCAATAGCAATATTAAGCATCACAAGTAGTGCAATTGCAAAACGATTGAAGACCAGACTATAAACCGGATTATGGCGGTCTTAAACTCGAGTTGTTTCCGTGCTGTATGAAGGGTTTGATTTTTATTTGTTTTGCAAGATGACCCACGGTGATATATAAAGCTGGGGAAGTTGGTGTTTTAATAAAAAAATGTGCTTTTTTCTTTTGTGTTGTGGTGAATCTATGTTAACGTTATGTAATGGTGAAATTTCCAAAAATTTTGCACGTTTTAACGTTCATTAGTAGTATCGATAATTGTCGGTAAAATTAAAATGCTTATAATTTCGATAATTAACGAAGTTTTTCGGTAAGTTAACGAAGAATAAAAAGTAGTCGCTAGCCTCTAGCGACACATACAGTGATGTTAACTTTTCTTTATGTTTTTAGTCATAATTTTGCTATTTAATTTTACCGATTTTTGCCGGTAACAGCAAAAATGAGTTACAGAATCCCACTACAGGTTTGTGTACCCTCAAATTACTCGACTTCGAAAATAATTAATACAGTTTTCTAAAAAATGAATTTATGTTTTGAATTGAAAATCGTTCGCCTTACTTGAAAAGTTATTATTATTGGTATTGTTCGGCTACAGGCTTTTTGAAAATAAAAATCGTGTGTTGATTTTTATATAGTTTCTTTATTTTCCAATATTTCGATTGGAGTCTCCAATCATCTTCAGGGAATTGAAAGAGAGTTCTGGTTTATCTGTTCCAAGTGCTTTCTTCAACTCAATTTATATTTTGTATATGATTAAATTCTTAATAATACTACACAAATATAAACAAAAATACATCATAAGACCTCTGCCCCCTATTAACTATTTGACAATATGTCCGTCCGTGTACTCGATAATTTTTAATAATTAGCACAAATGTTTCGAATTTTGATAGTTTCGAAACATTTGTAGTTTGATATGAAGGACATAGGTTACTAATTTTTACAGTAAAACACAAAAATTCCACTTATATTAGTTGGTAGTGCGAGGCTCAATATTTACCACATAGACACGCGGGTTCCTGTAGGGTTAATGTAGCGGTAGCGTCCATTTTTACGTTATAGACTCATTCCATCAATTTTGCTGCAAATTAAGTATAGTACACATTGACAAGCAAAACTGACAGTCATCGAGGTCTATTTCGTGAATATCAAAGCCTAACTGAAAAATTTCTTTTGTAATATCTAAATAATACCGTATATATTGTATTTAAAAGGTTTTTCGCTAAATAAAAGTTGTTATTTGCAGGAAAAATGTCCTAAAAGTACGTTGGCTGTCATTTTTGATTGATAGTGTGTACTCCCCTTTAAGCGGGGTACACACGATCAGTTTTGACTGTCAGTTTTGCTCAAGTAATCGGTTGCTTGCCAGTGTGGCCGTTCATTTTTGTCAGTCATCATAAAATATTTTGTGGTTGCTGGATAGTTTGACATTTATCGATATTTCCGAAAAATCGACAGTCAAAACTGATCGTGTGTACCCCGCTTTAGAATATAGGGTTTTCGGAATATGTACAAAATATTTTCAATACACGTTGGTATAGCCCTCATTTAACCATACCGGCCGTTAGGATACATTTTCCTACGTATTTTGTTGTAATTTGGCATTTGTTGTTCTTTGTAGATAGAAAACCTCTGTGCGAAATATTAGCAACATAGGTTTAGGTTTTGAAGTATTTTAAAGTTTAAAGACAAAACTTTCAATCGACTTTGGTCCATCATCATACCATCAATTTTATACAGAATGTCTTACATTAAGTTCAGGTTGTCACTGCATTTCTATTTTTACCGTTTCATTTGCGAGAGGAGAAATCATCATTTGTAATGATTAAATTTCAACTTTAAATTTCCACTTTTTTACATTTCTGATTTTAAGAGTAAAATATAACTGTTTTGTAAAATATTAAGAATGATAGATTTGTGCATACGTTTGTTCCTTACAAAAAATTATGAAACAAAAGTGCAACTTTTAAATGCGTTTTTTAAGGCGTTGCGAGGGGTAAATTGCGTTGGGTACTTATCTAACGAATTCAATAAAATTCAATAAAAAACGGAAATGTAAAAAAGGTTTTAATATGCGTACTAAATTTGGTACCTTTGGTTTTGTGTGAACAGATAGATTTCTAAACTGATATTTAGTATTGGTTGAGATAAAGTGGTGATTTTAAAATATGGTTCTGTAAGTTTACAAATGTGGATCACTGGGGTTTTGTGAACAGACAGAACAAGAAGCAAGCTCAATTTTTACAAACGGGTAGAGTTTTTGATAATTAGTGTTTTCACGGTACGGATATTACTAAATGTTAATTAACATTAAAGTGCTGGTATTAACTAACAAAGAAATCATTTTTTTTTGCCTTCAAAAAATACAATACCATAAGATGCGAAGGGAAGGAGGGAGGGGGAGACATATTTGCTTTACGATTGCAGACATTAATTTTTGGAGATAAGTTTTAAAAAATTTTTTACTACAACCTATTCAAGGGCAGTTTGTCAAATTAGAGATCCTTACCCTTATAAGTTATCCAAGATAGACCAAAAAAGTATGCCTTATTTAAAAACTCAAGACGTTTCCAGAAGTTTACGAACTTTAAAGTCAATAAAAAGTCCAGGCCCTGACGGGATTCCCAGTATAATTCTCAAGTTTTGTTCCGCTACATTATCAACTCCTTTAACACAACTGTTTAATTATTCCCTTAAATTTGGTCATTTTCCAACTTTATGGAAAAAATCTTACATTATTCCTCTACACAAATCTGGCAGTCTATCAAATGTTTCGAATTATAGAGGAATTGCAAAATTAAGTGCAATTCCTAAACTATTTGAAAAACTAATCACGGATGTAATTTCCATCAAAATTCAACCCATGCTAAGTCCATATCAGCATGGTTTCCGCAGTGGTCTCTCAACAATAACAAATCTGATTGAATTTACATCGATTGTAATAAAAGGATTTGTTCAGCGTTATCAGACTGATACAATCTATACAGATTTTAGCAAAGCTTTTGACAGAGTCAATCATAAGCTTCTGCTACATACATTAGATTATATAGGCTTCAATACAAATTTACTCTAGTGGATAGCATCCTATTTGCAAAATAGATCTCAAATTGTTCTGTTTGAATGATGTTTATCAAAGTCGATTTTTGTTCCGTCGGGTGTTCCACAGGGAAGTCACCTTGGACCGGTTCTTTTTCTTTTGTTTATAAACGATTTGCCAAGTTCAATAATGTACTCCAAATTGCTAATGTACGCTGATGATGTTAAGTTATTCATTTCTCATAATTCTCTGATGCAAGCTGATTTACTTCAAACTAATTTAAATAACCTTTTTCAATGGTGCAAAATAAATTGTATGGATTTAAATTTGAATAAATGTAAACATATGTGTTTTTCCAGATCATCTTCTTTGACAAGGCAATTCAATATTAATTATTCTGTTTTATCATCTGTAGAATCATTTGTTGATCTTGGTCTTTTGATGGATCCAAAATTAAATTTTAACAATCATGTAATTTCTATGTTAAATAAAGCCAAAGAGCCAAAGAGTTTTCTGATCCATATATAACTAAGCAATTATTCACTTCCCTTGTAAGACCTATATTAGAATATGGATTTGTCGTATGGGATCCGCAATATGGAATCTATTCCGATAAAATCGAATCAGTGCAAAAGCAATTTTTACTTTTTGCATTGAGAGGTTTACATTGGAGTAGTAATTTTGAATTGCCTTCGTACTCTAGCAGGCTAAAGTTAATTCGATTGCCTACATTAAAAAGTAGACGTATTATGTTGAATACTATGTTTGTTTTAAAAGTATTGAATGGTAGTGTGCCGTCTGATTTCTTAATATCGTCTATTAGAATAAATGTTCCTTTTAGACCTAGTAGATATTATCAATTCTTATATATAGATTTTCACCGAACCAATTATTTGATGGGTGAACCACTTAGCAAAATGTGTACTGATTTTAATTCCATGTACTATAATGTGGACTTTTGCATGAGTTTAGAAGTCATAAAATCTAATATAATTTTATCTTTAAATAACTAGTAGATTGTATGGTTTAATATATAACTGGCTGATGAAGTAGATTCTGTAGCTGGTTTTCGAATTTCCTTCGTATACGCCACCATGATGCGGATCATGGTGTGTACGCGATCCCCACGAAAGGGGAGGACGCCCCCTCGGTCGGCAGGGGTGGGTAAGTGAGGCGTGGGAACGTTCGATAAAAAAAAGTCGATTAACGTCAAACTATATCGCGAACGATTCGATTTATGTAGTTCTTTTTGAAAACTAAATACTTGATTTTTAGAAAAAGACAAATAGTAACACTCTTAACTGTCGTAAGTAGCATTACTGGGTTTTATTTTGATAAAAAAAGTTGTAAATGGGAAATGGAGACATTATATTCTGAATTTTGGTCAATTTATTTATTATCCTGCTTTATACCATTGGGATTTTCCGCTAACGAAGTAGCGGGCATATGCTAGTAAATAAATAAATAAATAAATAAATAAATAAATAAATAAATAAATAAATAAGTAAATAAATAAATAAACAAACAAATAAATAAATAAATGAATAAATAATGAATGAATGAATGAATGAATCAATGAATGAATGAATGAATGATAAATGAATGAATGAATGAATAAATGAATGAATGAATGAATGAATGAATGAATGAATGAATGAATGAATGAATGAATGAATGAATGAATGAATGAATGAATGAATGAATGAATGAATGAATGAATGAATGAATGCATGAATGAATGAATGAATGAATAAATTATCTGCCTTTGAAAATTAGATAATATACAAGTTTTTAGCGCTTTATGATGATTATGTCTATTTTTCTTTTGCTCTGTAATATGACTGGTGCAGCGCATTCAAATGCAGGTAGCTGTTCTGTTTTTGAGGTTTGCGATTCTGTATCAGATGACGTCACATTTGTGTGACCGATTGATGGTCTGCAGAATGTGCATGTGCTGTGGTCGTAGAGGAATTTCGGAAGTAATGGCTGTTGTTGTTCTTGTTCAATGTTGTTTGTGGGTGATCTATATTGACCCTATGTGGTTGTTGGTTTGATCAATCCAAAGTGATGACTTAACAGAACTGTTGCTAAGCCGAGGTGTCATAAAATTTGTAATACCAGTCTTGTTATGTACATAAGCGATCTCTATAAATCTAGTATCAAAGGCGTAGTTTTGGAAGGGGCAAATTTTGGAGAAATCCCACTTGGTATATGTGAGAATGTAAGAACAATAGATGTTTCGTCTTCCGATTTAGTGAATAGCCACAAGCTCGAATAAAAATGTTCTGGGATTTTTGATGGTAGCAATTTTTGTTCACAATATGGATCACGTTTACCATTCTCCAAAGTCCCTTTAGTTAACAGAACAACTTACAATCGTCATACATTTTTTTGGAAGAGTTTACTCACAGAAAATCAAAATATAATTAGGAACGCTTGGTAAGCAAGAAAACGAGAATTTTGGTGCACTTATTGCTGTGCCAATTTACTAGGTTGTTAAAGATATTTTAAACTGCACTTTTTATTTTATTGGTTTGGAATTTTTACTTTGGCAAATGGAATGATGTTTACTCTTCGGTTTTTAGACAGGAAAGGAAGTTTAAGATCATATTTATTAAAGACGAAATGTCTGCCTTAGTTGAAGGTGAATAAGTAATCATCATTATCATATGATTGTAAACTGCAATAATGCAATAATATAAGGTCAGCTGCACTTCACTGCAGTGACTGTCAAACTATGAAATGTCAAAACATTAGAATTCAAAGCGGAAATAAATATTTAGATAGAAGTTTTATTTCATACATTTTTGATTTTACCGAATACTGATTTTTTTTAAACAAAATCAAAATTCAGAAAATATTGAAACAAAGAAAAAACAGATTTGTGAATATTGCTAAAAAAATAAATCGCAACGAAAAAAAAACGACCATTACAGTGTCCATCTCGTCATCAGTCTTGAAGAGGCCAAAGAGTTGAACTTCTGCCACTTGGTTCTCCTAGGATTCCTATGAGGTAGTTGACTTTAACTTTCACACGAGACTCGACAGTGTATCGTCTTATGGTCCGAAAAGGAGCATTCCTCCGATACTCTCAAGTTTGTAATTACAGAGTTGAATAAGATTTAAACTTTTCATCGCTATAATACAAGTCCTTACCTTCTCCCCATTCGAAGTATAGAATAGGGAGTACCGCCCATCGTTTAGTCCAGAAACCCTATTTTTAATTAAATAGGGTTCCTGGACCATTGCGATGTCTATTTCAGATGATGCAGGTGGATCTGCACCACGCAAAGGTCCTGCTGCCTGAGAAACGACCTCAAGCTGAGGCAACATTCCCTTTCGGACCATTGTTGTTTTTCCCCGATGGGCTGGATTTGTTCCCCGCAAATGGTCCCGCAGATGTATGTGTACCTGGCTTCCGCAAATCGGTAGCTCCAGAGCATTGCCCACCCCTGTTTCCCCACCACCCTCTCAAACCAACTGATCCAGATTTACGTGTCGGGAGTAATTTTGTTTTCACTTAATAGATGTCGCACAACAGATTTTCTTTTTTAAACAAAAAAATTATTACCAACGAATTTGGAAAATTATGATTTTTTATTTAAGATTAAAACAAAATTTAGTTCAATAATGTTAAGTTTTTTACTGTTTAAAATATCATTAAGCAATAAAATCAGAAATCGGCCAGAAATAACAACAACAAAAACTGTATGTACTTGATTTCTTGGCCTTGGTCTAAATGTTTGCAAATCAGTTTGTTTGCAATTAACAATTTTTATGGCGTTCTTGGTATATAGAAATGTAGAGTCTATAACTTTT
The DNA here is from genome assembly GCF_047663935.1 of Musca autumnalis. NCBI lineage: Eukaryota > Metazoa > Arthropoda > Insecta > Diptera > Muscidae > Musca > Musca autumnalis. The sequence goes on from NW_027411755.1 coordinate 106,713,029, forward strand.
CGTCACTAAATAATTTAGAAAATCAATAATAGACCACAAACCAGAATCAAATTTTGGTTTTGTAATTGAAAACGATTTTGGAATATGTGCGTAACGTGAAAAAGTCAGAAAAGCATTATCACGAAGGGATAGGAAAAACCACTGCTCTCCCCGTAAAATATAGGGAAACGAATTTTCTACAGAGAAGAATTCAAGCCCTTTAAAGTACTTTGATGACGTTATATTTTCTAATGAGATGAACATTATGTTGTATTATTACGAGGGGACACAAAAAGTATGGCGCAACCATCTTACAACCCTGGAAAATAAAAATGTAATACATACTGAAAACTTCGGAGAACTGTAAGTTATGGTACTGGCATAGACAAACGAATTGTATAGACAAAAGATTACTCATGCTGTGTGCTGTCAACAGACTCAAACCAAAATACTGAATATTTTTCGAAGGCGATTTTTGAGAAAAATTGCAAGATTTTCTTTTACATTTTTATCCGAGGAATTGTGTTTATTGTAGTTTTAAATGAGTTGTTTTGTCAACAAACTCGATGTTAAGAACATTGTTTAGAGCATTCCTTTGTCTATATGTATATTTAATTTGTCTATGGCAAAGGGTTGTATATGAAGCAATGGCTTTAGGTAAAATAAGTTTTCTGAGGTTTATTTGAAGATCTTCTACAACTTATTTAACGACAACGTCAAAATTGTGGTTTTTCGAACCTGAAAATCAAAAAAGTAAATACAATATAAAATCTACCAAGACAAGACATTCTAGACGTAAATCTTATTTACAAAAACTTTATGGATTCACCTGAGGAAAAAAGCTGGAAAAAGACCCTACACTAATATGCGAAACTTAATAAAGATCAATGGGAAAAATACCAATAAAATATGACATTTCGAAATGTATTTTTTCATATCGTGTAAAGTACCCTTAGCTATGCATATAACTTACATTTAAAATTAGTGTTCAGTGAAAAACAAATTTGTGTTTTGAATGATGGTTAATGAATGACTATAATATATTTGATTTCTAAGACGATCCGAAATCAAATTCGTTCTAATTACTACCAAACGCCTTTCGGTGTAGAAAATGGTTGTTCGACTGAAAACAAACAACAAACAAAAATAACTCATATATAAACAAAACGTAACTCAGGTTGCAGTTTGAACACATATGTATTCGTATCGTCTTAACGAAACTGTTCATAAATCTCAGGTGGCAATAGCAATATTAAGCATCACAAGTAGTGCAATTGCAAAACGATTGAAGACCAGACTATAAACCGGATTATGGCGGTCTTAAACTCGAGTTGTTTCCGTGCTGTATGAAGAGTTTGATTTTTATTTGTTTTGCAAGATGACCCACGGTGATATATAAAGCTGGGGAAGTTGGTGTTTTAATAAAAAATGTGCTTTTTTCTTTTGTGTTGTGGTGAATCTATGTTAACGTTATGTAATGGTGAAATTTCCAAAAATGTTGCACGTTTTTACGTTCATTAGTAGTATCGATAATTGTCGGTAAAATTAAAATGCTTATAATTTCGATAATTAACGAAGTTTTTCGGTAAGTTAACGAAGAATAAAAAGTAGTCGCTAGCCTCTAGCGACACATACAGTGATGTTAACTTTTCTTTATGTTTTTAGTCATAATTTTGCTATTTAATTTTACCGATTTTTGCCGGTAACAGCAAAAATGAGTTACAGAATCCCACTACTGGTTTGTGTACCCTCAAATTACTCGACTTCGAAAATAATTAATACAGTTTTCTAAAAAATGAATTTATGTTTTGAATTGAAAATCGTTCGCCTTACTTGAAAAGTTATTATTATTGGTATTGTTCGGCTACAGGCTTTTTGAAAATAAAAATCGTGTGTTGATTTTTATATAGTTTCTTTATTTTCCAATATTTCGATTGGAGTCTCCAATCATCTTCAGGGAATTGAAAGAGAGTTCTGGTTTATCTGTTCCAAGTGCTTTCTTCAACTCAATTTATATTTTGTATATGATTAAATTCTTAATAATACTACACAAATATAAACAAAAATACATCATAAGACCTCTGCCCCTATTAACTATTTGACAATATGTCCGTCCGTGTACTCGATAATTTTTAATAATTAGCACAAATGTTTCGAATTTTGATAGTTTCGAAACATTTGTAGTTTGATATGAAGGACATAGGTTACTAATTTTTACAGTAAAACACAAAAATTCCACTTATATTAGTTGGTAGTGCGAGGCTCAATATTTACCACATAGACACGCGGGTTCCTGTAGGGTTAATGCAGCGGTAGCGTCCATTTTTACGTTATAGACTCATTCCATCAATTTTGCTGCAAATTAAGTATAGTACACATTGACAAGCAAAACTGACAGTCATCGAGGTCTATTTCGTGAATATCAAAGCCTAACTGAAAGATTTCTTTTGTAATATCTAAATAATACCGTATATATTGTATTTAAAAGGTTTTTCGCTAAATAAAAGTTGTTATTTGCAGGAAAAATGTCCTAAAAGTACGTTGGCTGTCATTTTTGATTGATAATGTGTACTCCCCTTTAAGCGGGGTACACACGATCAGTTTTGACTGTCAGTTTGCTGAAGTAATCGTTTGCTTGCCAGTGTGGCCGTTCATTTTTGTCAGTCATCATAAAATATTTTGTGGTTGCTGGATAGTTTGACATTTATCGATATTTCCGAAAAATCGACAGTCAAAACTGATCGTGTGTACCCCGCTTTAGAATATAGGGTTTTCGGAATATGTACAAAATATTTTCAATACACGTTGGTATAGCCCTCATTTAACCATACCGGCCGTTAGGATACATTTTCCTACGTATTTTGTTGTAATTTGGCATTTGTTGTTCTTTGTAGATAGAAAACCTCTGTGCGAAATATTAGCAACATAGGTTTAGGTTTTTAAGTATTTTAAAGTTTAAAGACAAAACTTTCAATCGACTTTGGTCCATCATCATACCATCAATTTTATACAGAATGTCTTACATTAAGTTCAGGTTGTCACTGCATTTCTATTTTTACCGTTTCATTTGCGAGAGGAGAAATCATCATTTGTAATGATTAAATTTCAACTTTAAATTTCCACTTTTTTACATTTCTGATTTTAAGAGTAAAATATAACTGTTTTGTAAAATATTAAGACTGATAGGTTTGTGCATACGTTTGTTCCTTACAAAAAATTATGAAACAAAAGTGCAACTTTTAAATGCGTTTTTTAAGGCGTTGCGAGGGGTAAATTGCGTTGGGTACTTATCTAACGAATTCAATAAAATTCAATAAAAAACGGAAATGTAAAAAAGGTTTTAATATGCGTACTAAGTCCCAATTTACATTAGGCGAGTTTACTTGCGGCAATTGTCAGTTTGTGGGTGAGAGAGGGTATTGAGAGGCAAAGGGTTACCATATACCTCAACTCCCTCTCCATCAAACTGACAATTGCCGCAAATAAACTCGCCTAATGTAAATTGGGACTAAATTTGGTACCTTTGGTTTTGTGTGGACAGATAGATTTCTAAACTGATATTTAGTATTGGTTGAGATAAAGTGGTGATTTTAAAATATGGTTCTGTAAGTTTACAAATGGGGATCACTGGGGTTTTGTGAACAGACAGAACAAGAAGCAAGCTCAATTTTTACAAACGGGTAGAGTTTTTGATATTTAGTGTTTTCACGGTACGGATATTAAGGCCTGCGTACATAAGTCGCTCGGCTTTCTTACTTAATTCATTTCTGGTAAAGCAATAAAGAAATGTCAGAAGCACATTTCAATTAGGTCGAACTTGGTCTTTGGTCTTTTACCAGAAATGAATTAAGCAAGAAAGCCGAGCGGCTTATGTACGCAGGCTGTTTGCGTAGCAAATAAATATGAAAAAAGAAGAAATAAAAACACAATTTTTTGGCAGTAAATAATTCAAAATAATATTGGTTTTATTGAGGAATTTGGGTTATAATATTATCGTAGATAATATTTACCTTTGTAAAAGCTGTTGCTTTGGCGAAATTCAAGAACGAATTAACAAGTGTCAACAACGAAAGCGTAGGTGTTGTAAAGTGGCGCTCAATGTATTAGTTACTCGTTAGAAGTTTGACAGTACTGCTTTGTGCTGTAAGCGCAAAGTTGTACTTCAAAGTAGCAAAGAAATTCTAACGTATGCAAATTTATGAAAATTAGTAAAACGAACACAAAACAAAAGTTTTACAAACGGGTAGAGGTTTTATTGAGGAATTTGGGTTATAATCTTATCGTAGATAATATTTACCTTTGTAAAAGCTGTTGCTTTGGCGAAATTCAAGAACGAATTAACAAGTGTCAACAACGAAAGCGTAGGTGTTGTAAAGTGGCGCTCAATGTATTAGTTACTCGTTAGAAGTTTGACAGTACTGCTTTGTGCTGTAAGCGCAAAGTTGTACTTCAAAGTAGCAAAGAAATTCTAACGTATGCAAATTTATGAAAATTAGTAAAACGAACACAAAACAAAAGTTTGATTTTTAAATTAAAGATTGCCGCCAGCATTGCAACATCTAGCCATGTTGCAACGAGATAGAATTATATATACATAAAACAAAGTGGAAAAAAAGTAATTTTAATTCATTTCAGTATATATGTATATTTTTTTTAAATTAATGTTTTCAAAATCAAGGTGCTCGGAGAGCCAACGCAATTATAATATTGCTTTCAAACTACATGTTTAAGTTAGAATTGATTCTACCACTTTTAATTGGCCCTATGAATTGCATAGGTATATTCGTTGAAATCTCCTAATTCCTATTTATTACACCCCTGTAATAGTATGAGAGATTTCAACGAATATTCACTTGACAACCGCCCTCATGAATCATCCATGCAGATGTCAACACACAACATAACAAAAAAAAACAAAAAGATCGATCGACCGCTTGTATCGCAAACAACTCCCGCGCTTTATTGTAAGCTCTTGCATGTACATATCGTTGTACGAAAGGTAATATTGTTTACCATTGAATAAACACCGGCAGTTGAGCCAAACCATTTACTAAAACTATCGTGTTTTATTTTCTTATTCTATTTTCATTGTTACCGACGGCCAAACGCACGCATTGGGCGTACTGGCTCCATTGGGGAGTCTTGCTGCACTTGTTTTCCCCCAAGTCCCTATAGTGCGGACTAAACATTTGGTCGCTTCGGGCCGAATAAACATTTGGTCCAATCGAACCGGATCTTCCAGTGAATTGATGAACTTTTGGAATCCTATTGAAATACAGTCCACTACACCCTTGGATCTCACAATTTTATTGGTACGTATAGTGCATTGTGAGCATCAAAATAAATAAAAAAAACAAGTGTTCGTTTGTTTGTTTGGCCGTTTTACAACGTCATAGATTCCCTCTTTTTTGTTAATCGGTCAAAGTCCAAATCGTGGACAGACATACGGGAATAGAAATATCAAAACAAAAATAATACATATTTGCTTCTAAATATTTCGCTTTATTTTTTGTTTATTTTCCTCTAAATTGTCGTTTACCTGCTTCTTATTGTTGTTGCAAAAGGTGTAGAAAATATTCCCTAAAATATTTCTAATTTGCATTGATTTCGTTTCGCTTTAGCAGTGTAAATATACAAACATATTTTCATAAATACATCGGTTACATATTTACACTGCACGGCCTATTCGTGGTCCCTTCTGTGTTGATACACACACGCTTGTATAGCTACATACTCCAGCATCGTCGCTCTGTCGTACCGTCTAGTCGGTCAGTAAGTGGCTTGCATGCAAATATATACACACACTCATGTACGCATAAATATTGCATTTTTGGACATTCCTCTTTCTGTCGTGTCCGTTTTTATTGCACAGTCTCCAGCCGGTGTATTATTACACAGTACCCGGTCAGTAAATTAGTATTGTGACACATATTACATATTATATTTTATAGTAAATATAATAAATCGGTGTCAGGGAACTTTTTAATAATATTTTTGGACATTTTGGAATTGCTTGACCCTACAATAGGTCAGTTAGATCTTTTATTGTGTAGGGCGTTATTTAAAAATATTTATTGAGATTTGTATATATTTTGGAATTTCAATATATTTTGAAATTTTTGTTGCATTATTGGACACAAATACACTACATTCGGTGGTTATTTGTATAAATTTAATATTGCATGTACCCTACAACCGGTCAATTGGATTTTCTTGTGTAGAGTGTATTTTAGAAATTATTTGTGATAATTTTGTAATTATTTTTCTGGAATTTTGATATCGTTCGAATTTCCCCTTGCATTTTTGGACAAATATAAACCACGTTCGGTAGCTATTTCGTGTAATTTTGGTCGATAGTTGGATATTATTTGTTGGTTTTTACACATATTTTTGCGAATTTTATAATTTTTTGGAATTCTGATATTGTTCGAATTTCCAAATACACTACAATCGTTAGTTAGTTAGTTCGTGTCATTTTGGTCGAAAGCAGATATTTATTATTGGCTTTTAATGCAAATTCATATCGCCTCGTGCCGTTTTTGGTAATAATCTCGTAAATTAAATGGTAATTTACAAATTATACATAATTTTTGGATCTAACTATTGATTTTAAATTTCCCATTGTTGTTCTTAGACAAATTTGTTGTTCTTAGACCCTTAGAGTTGTTAATTATATTTTTAGTTGCTTTTCGTTTGCAAAATTTAGAGACTTTTTGGAATTTTGAATACTGTTTTAAAATTTCTCATTGCAATTTTTAGATAGACGCTACAATTGGTAGCTTAAGAATTTCTCTTTTTGCTGAAAATAATATATTTTAGTGTACATTTTACCGATTTAAATATAGTTTAAAATTTTCTTTCTGAAAGTTTCGCTACAATAGGTAGCTTGAACATTTCTGGGTTTGTGAAAAATAATATATTTTATTTTCATTCTTCTTTGTGGCTTTATATTTTTGTACTTTGTGTCATTCGCCATTTTGGTGGTTTGTTTTTCCTAGTTTTCACTAATATGGCTTTCACTCCTCCATATTTATTAATTCGTGCTTCCAAGTCTATAGTGACATTCGCTGAACACTTCAGTACATTAAAGGAAGACGAACTTGACTTTTATGGCCTAGAAGTTTATTGTGAGGAAATTGAGAAATTGTGGAAGAACTTTCAGGGAACTTTTCAAAAATGCCTCTTTCGTATAGAAAAACCGGAAAATCTTCAATCCATTTATGAGGAGTCGCATGAGAAATATATACGTTGTTCTTCAAAGATAAATAGTTTGTTGTCAAGATTTAGTAGTTCTGCTCAAATGTCCCCGAAAACATTGGGTAGTTCGGAAGATTACTTAACAAAACATCCAGGCGATATTTCTTCGAAAAAACAGTCCTGTGACGTAAATGTTAAAAACTTGAGTTTGTCGTCCCATTATTCTCGTGATGTGGGAACACAGGCATCTAGATCTACAATATTTAGTATTGGGAATCCTAGAGTAGGCACAAACTTCGTTGCTGATCCCACAAATTTTGATGACTTTCATAATCTTGCGTTACCTCCTTTGGATATTGAGGCTTTTGATGGAAATTTTCTTAACTGGCCCACTTTTAGAGACTTGTTTAGTGCGGTTTATATAAATAACTCCCAGTTGACAGATATTGAACGCTTGTGTCATCTGGTGAGTAAAACTAGTGGTGAGGCTCGAGAAATCGTCTCGAAGTTTCCTCTGACTCATAGGAGTTTCGACCTTGCGTGGAATGCATTGAATTCCACATTTGATAATCCACGGTTGCTTGTCCACAGCCAATTGAAATCGTTGTTTTCGCTTCCTGTGTTGGATCAGGAAACTAGTTTGGGACTTAAGTCTATTCAACGCGGGATCAATAGTTGTCTTTCGGCAATGGCAATTTATGAAATACCTACGGATAATTGGGATCCGATCGTGGTTTTCATTTGTTTACAAACATTGCCTAAGATCACACACGCTTTATGGGAGCAAAGTGTGACAAATAAATCTCGTCTTTCAACTTGGAAAGAATTAGATGCATTCTTGACAGAGAGAATTCGAACTCTTCTGTGTTTGCATGAAATGAGAAGTGTTGGCACTTTGTATAATTCGACTTGTAAAGTGTCTCCTAAATCTTGCACTTCTTCCCCTCACTCTTCTCCCAGTCCCAAACACTTTTCGACACCTCTTCGTTCGTCTCATAATACTTGTTGCGTTCTTTGCACAGAGCAACAACACAAATTAAATATTTGTCAGCGGTTTGTAAATTGTACACCGTTGGAGAGATACAAATTGGTTAAAAGGCATCGTTTGTGTGTGAATTGCCTTCAGAAGGGACACGAAGTCAAAAATTGTGCTAGTCGTTGTTGTCGAAAGTGCAACCAGAGACATCACACTCTGTTGCACAGAGATCGCTCTATGGTGAGCAGTCCGAGTCAAATTGTGACTCCCAGAAGTTCGAAGTTGTCAGCTTCAGCTTCCACCTTTCGGCCTAGAACCTTAAATAGTAGCACAAGTTCGTCTACATCTAGCGCTCCGTCGACATCGGTCGATAATTTAGTTCGACAATCCTTCCACGTAACTCAGAAAGGAAAAGTTCTATTGGGAACAGCGCTGGTGAATATCGTTCATCAGGGTGCTTCTTTTCCTGCTAGGGCGTTGATCGACCCCGATTCTGAGTCGTCTCTCGTTTCGGAACGACTTCAGAAGGATCTGGGACTCCAGGTCCAATCCAATAAATCTTCAATATCTGGAGCTAATGATACTGTCACAGCTACATGTCATAAAATTTGTTCGTTGAAACTTCGTAGTCGTGGTGACAGGTCGTCTCCTTTTGAGACTTCGGCGTTGGTAGTAGGTTCCATATCGGGAAATCTTCCAACCTTTTCGGTCACTTCGGACCTTAAGTCGGAATTGTCGAATATAGTTTTGGCAGATCCTCAATTCGGCGAATCGCGCCCGGTAGATATTTTGATAGGAGCAGACTTGTACCCGAAAATAATTAGAAGTCATACCTTGCGACTTTCGGCGGGCTCGCTGCTTGCTCAAAATACATCATTTGGATGGATTGTTACGGGTCCTGTCACATAAATTGTCGTTTTCGTAAATGGTACGAAAAATCGTTGTAAAGCGGCCCAACCAAACAAGGCGAACGTTAGCTCACGTTGCACTATCGTTCGCAGGGTCCCTAATGGCCCTTTCGTTAGCCAGGTCTATAGTGATCTGCACAACAGCTGGGTCCCTAATGGCCCAGTTGCTTGAATGGTCCCTCATGACCATATTTACCGCGGGGTCCCTAATGGCCCGGGGTCCCTAATGGCCCAATCGTTTAGTTTGTAAGCCTATCACATGGTCCCTAATGGCCATATTTACCGCGGGGTCCCTAATGGCCCGGGTCCCTCATGGCCCATCGTTTAGCATGTAAGAATGTTTTTGAAAAAAATGATATGCTAAAAAGGAAAAAAAAAATCAAAAATTGAAAGAAAAAATGTAAAAGGTACTGCTCACGCCTGCACTATGCTATTGCTTTATTTCGTATACTTATAATTAATAATTACATTGATTCTTCATAGATTAACATTGTATTTGTTAAAACATCTGGATGTTTCAAGGGAGGCGGCAAATGTTTAAGTTAGAATTGATTCTACCACTTTTAATTGGCCCTATGAATTGCATAGGTATATTCGTTGAAATCTCCTAATTCCTATTTATTACACCCCTGTAATAGTATGAGAGATTTCAACGAATATTCACTTGACAACCGCCCTCATGAATCATCCATGCAGATGTCAACACACAACATAACAAAAAAAAACAAAAAGATCGATCGACCGCTTGTATCGCAAACAACTCCCGCGCTTTATTGTAAGCTCTTGCATGTACATATCGTTGTACGAAAGGTAATATTGTTTACCATTGAATAAACACCGGCAGTTGAGCCAAACCATTTACTAAAACTATCGTGTTTTATTTTCTTATTCTATTTTCATTGTTACCGACGGCCAAACGCACGCATTGGGCGTACTGGCTCCATTGGGGAGTCTTGCTGCACTTGTTTTCCCCCAAGTCCCTATAGTGCGGACTAAACATTTGGTCGCTTCGGGCCGAATAAACACTACATATAAAATAGGAGCTCGTAAAGCACGCAGGTCGCGGGACACCGTATGGCTGCTATCAAAATAGGGGTCACATGGGACATGTACCGGAGACAACCCAACCAAAAATGGTGAGCTGTGCCCATGGGAAACCCGGACTCGCATATGTTTGTGGCTTCATGATTCGGGGGTAAACATCCGGGCCTAACACAATAGCAATGCGGCCAGCCCTGAAAAACTGTGGATCCGCTAGCATCATGCCACCGTAGTGGTCCTTAATGGTCTCCGAAGCTGTTGCTGATGGAGTTATGATGTGCTGCAAGTCGGAGACCCTTGCAGACACTAACAGTCTCTCACTTCGACTGTAAAAGGACTCCAAGTTGAGGGGACAGTACTGGTCCTGGTCAACATTAATTGGAGAGAGCCGCATTGACTCTACCAAGGATCGACAGATACGACTGTTACCTGCACACGGATCCAACAGGGCCCGTACTGGATAACGTCGATCACCGAAAACCAAGTTGCACACAACAGTGGGACCCAGAGTTACCATTGGTTGGATGCTGAATGTGTGTACAGGGTTGTACCTCACTACAGACGGACAAGGGAGTGCAGGCGGACGTGTCGAGACGGACAGACCCGAAGAAGGACGAAGGTGTTGGAGGTTCTTAGACTCCTCTCGCGACAAACAGGGGTGCAGAAGAGTGTGGTGCTTCTCATTGCATTCTCGACACCTCTGCTCACTTGTGCACTCTCGGAAGGAGTGGGATGCGCAAAGGCAGTTGGAGCAGATGTGTCGAGAGACCAACGTCCGGACCTTTTTTTCCAAGGACATGCCTCGGAATCTTCTGCACCTCCTTAATGGATGCGCCTTATGGCAAAGAGGACATCCGGTTGACTTTAAACCGCCACTTGAGCCAGAGTTTCTCGTTCCCGGTTTTGAACCCTTCGTCGACCCTTGATGTCCACCAACAGGTATTACACCAGAACCCACGATCTCCTCTGAGGGAGGAACGGATTCAGTGCTCCCGGCCTGGATCGGCTCTTCTAATTTCTGCGAAGTCAGTGCTGGTGGAATCTCCTGCATGGGAGTATCAGCTTCCGTAGCCTCAGTCGTAGGACCTGGTTCTGTTGAGGTCGTTTCCGCCGTAGGGTTTGACGATACCTCCTGAGATGGTGCCAATGGAACGTCAACTTCTCTTTCCTCGTCAGACATGGGGGTGAGACCCTCATAGTCGGGAAGAGTTGCAGCCATCTTACCAATATTTTCCATTCTGTGAAAAGATAGAGAGGCCGCGAAGTGAAGAGAATTAAACAATTATTTATTTTAATTGGTCAAAATGACCAATTTGACTACTGGTCGTCTTACAATTCCGTTTTCGGTTCGTACATCGGCGACTCGAACGTGACCGTCGCTACCGGGATAAACGTTAATTACGCGACCTAACTTCCACGATGTGGGAGGCAATTGTTCATGACGAATGACTACGATATCATCCGTTTGTATATCGCGCTGCGGATGCTGCTATTTGTAACGCTTTTGCAGACTCTGCAGGTACTCTTCTTTCCACCGTTGGCAGAATTGCTGAGTAAGCGCTTTTATCTTACGATACCGATTCACGATATGCAACGGAGCTTCGTCAATTAATGGTTCTACAGGAGCAAGAATTGGAGACCCTATTAGAAAATGACCCGGTGTTAGCGCTACAGCATTTTCGGGACTATCATTCATTGGGCACAAAGGCCGAGAATTCAAACACGCTTCAATTCGAGAGAGTATCGTTGATAACTCTTCAAAAGTATATTTTTGGTTGCTAGCGTGTCCTCTAAAGTGCAACTTAAAACTCTTAACCGCAGCTTCCCAGAGCCCACCCATATGTGGTGCTCCAGCTGGGATGAATTTCCATGAAAGCTCCTGATAACTATATTGTGAACACACCCTATCACGACCTTCATGAAGTACAGCCTTGAAGTCACGCTCTAATTCTCTAGACGCGCCAACGAAATTGGTACCATTGTCTGAGAATATTGTTTTTGGGCAACCACGGCGTGAAATAAACCTTTGAAATGCCTCTAAAAATGTTGTCGTTGACAAATCTGAGGTGGCTTCTAGATGTAGTGCTTTCGTACAAAAGCACACAAATACGCATACGTAGCCCTTAGTAATTCTACAACAACGACCTGTAAAAGACTTGATGTCGAAAGGACCAGCGAAATCTATGCCAGTAGTGGCAAATGGCCTTGTTATGACAGTTCTCTCCGGAGGTAGAGATGCCATAATTTGAGAACACGACCTTTTCTTTTCTAAAATGCAAGGTTTGCATCTTCTTATAACCTTACGAATCAACGACGTTGCTCGAGGTATCCAATATTGCATGCGTAACATACGTAAAACCAACTGAATTCCTCCGTGAAAGGATATATGATGGAAGTATTCCACCAAAAGAAGCGATAACCTGCAATTGTATGGTAATATAATTGGATGTTTCTCAGTAAGAGGCAATGTTGGACATTGTGCTAACCGTCCATTGAGTCGAATAACTCCCCTATCATCTAACGTAGGATTAAGGGGGAGCAGAGAACTTTTTGAACTCAACGGTCTTTTGTTTATTAAACAATAATACTCATCCGGAAAGTGAACTTTCTGAGCTACTATAGCAAGACGTAATCTTGCATTTTTTATTTCCATGGCCGTAGGATGTTTTCCATCGAAAGTATGTCGACCTTTATGCAAAGGATGAGTTTTATGGAAATAACGGTAAACCATTGCAACAGCGCGTAACGCTTTGTCTAGGTTTGAATAATCATCCAATATGTCTTTATGTTCCGAGAAGGACGAAACATGACACCTTACGGGGCGCATTTCAATGTCCGTATCAGGGACAGAAGTAGACTGGATATCCCACTGAGAAGAATCCTGACGAAGCCACTGTGGCCCATGCCACCAAATTTCTGACAATGACAACTCTGACGGTGAAAGTCCTCGGCTGCCTAAGTCAGCAGGATTGTCTTCAGATCGTACGTGATACCAATTACTTTGACCAACGTTTTCATGTATCCTACATACCCTATTGGCAACGAAAGTGGACCATGTAGAAGGGGTTTTCTTTAACCATGAAAGGACGATCGTAGAATCGGTCCAACAGTAAACTTTTCGAAAAGATATATCAATTTCAGCTACAATCGATTTATACAGTTCTGAAGCTAAAACTGCACCACATAATTCTAATCGAGGCAGTGAAATTGATTTGATCGGTGCTACTTTTGTTTTGCTAGAAAGCAAAAATGTAAAAATTTCACCATTGGAGGCAATGATACGGATGTACACCACCCCCGCGTATGCCTTTTCTTAGGCATCAGAAAATATATGAAGTTCGGCTACACAATCCGGCACATATTTAACCCAACGAGGTATTTGAATCGAATTAACGCCCTGATAAGTTTCAACAAAGCTATGCCATTCATGTGCCGTCGTAGACGGAAGCGAATCGTCCCAATCAATCTTATCTAACCAAATCCGCTGCATAATAATCTTTGCTACTACAATTACTGGACTCAACCAACCTATAGGATCGAATAACTTAGCAATTGCAGACAAAACTTCTCTTTTCGTATAGCTATCTTTGATGGCAAGGGGCTTGACACTAAAATAGAACATATCCAGCTGAGCATTCCATCTAATACCCAGAGGCTTAGAGCTACTAGCTTCCACGAAGTTAAGAAGCTTAGAGTCTATCAAATGTTCAACGGGAAGGGGGTCTAGGATGGAGCGATCGTTAGATGTCCATTTTCTCAACTCAAATTTGGCGGAACCTAATGCATTAATAAGTTGGTCCCTAGACCTATGCGCAGTCTCCAAATCACGAGATCCCGTCAGGACATCGTCAACGTACATGCACTTACGTAAGATATGTGCCGCCAGCGGAAAATCGGATTCAGTATCATGAGCTAACTGTAACAAAGTCCGTATGGCTAAGTAAGGAGCGCAGTTAACTCCGAAGGTTACAGTTTGTAACTCATAATCCTGTAAAGGCTTATTGGGAGAATCCCGAAACAGAATCCTTTGAAGAGAAGTATTAGCTGGGTCTACCCGTATCTGACGATACATTTGGGTAATGTCACAATTAAAAACATATTTATATAATCTCCATCGAATAATGAGGAGGACCAAGTCCAGTTGTAAAGTCGGACCGACGTGAAGAATGTCGTTGAGGCTTTTCCCATTAGATGTTTTGTTAGATGCGTTAAAAACTACCCTTAATTTGGTTGTTTGTTTATCGGGGTTGATAACGGGGTGATGAGGCAGATAACAAACCGTAGAGTTTGTCGACGTTGTCGAAACTGGCCTCATATGATCTAACTCTAAATATTCACGAACCACTCCATCGTAAATTTCCTTAACTTCTGGTCTTCTAAGGAGTGATGCCTCATTACGAAGAAATTGTCGTAGACAATTCGTCGTAGAGTGTCCGAGATCAAGTTGACCTATGAATTCTTGTTTAATGGGAAGTGATACGACGTATCTTCCATTAGAATCCCTATGAGTGGTTCGTTTGAAGTTATCCTCACAAAATTGATCGGAAGGAGACAATAATTTGCGCTTTGGGACTTCTTCTAGTTCCCAGAAACGAAGTAGAGTCTCGTTGAGCTTCTCTTCGTGAGAATATTTCACATTTGTTGAAAAAGTTGTGACGTTACTAGAAGAAGCGATGTTATTGTTGGGGACTGGACCTGTAATAATCCAGCCGAAAACGGTTTTCTGTGCGACTAAAGACCCTAGTATATTAGTCTGTATCCCCTGAAGAAGTATTTTCGGATACAGATCTGCTCCTATTAACATGTCTACTGGACGACAGTCAAGTAGATTTCTATCTGCCAAACGTAAATTTGGCATTCTAGATACAAGTTCTCTGCTAATGGAGAAGGACGGAAGATTGCCTGAGATAGTGGGAACTACTAGTGCTGTCATTTCCATAAAGAGCGTAGTGTCTATAGGGGAACCTACACATAAGAAACACGATTTTCGTGACATTATCGAAACAGCCTGATTTACTCCTGATATTGTAGCCTGAGTTGAGGATGTGGCTATACCAAGACGCTGTTGTAATCTTTCGGTTATAAATGACGCTTCAGAAGCAGGGTCTATTAAAGCACGAGCTGGGTACGTAATACCCCGGTGAACAAGGTTCACCATAGCTGTACCCAATAGAACTGTTCTGTTTTGTGAAGTATGGAATACCTGCCTATTGGAACACGAAATTTGACCTGATGACGTGGTAGCGATATTTGGGTTAGCTTGATTGGATTGGGAATTGGTTGGAACAAATTCTGATTGCAATGGGGGTTGCGACGTCGTCGTTCTATTATTAGAATTGTTATTTTGTACCGTATCATGATGGAGTAAAGTATGATGACGTTTGTTGCACCTTGAACAACTGTGGGAGCTAGTACAATTCCTGACGTCATGACCTCGAGAAAGACAATTAATGCAAAGCTTGTGTCGTTTTGCTAGTGAGAATCGGTCGGCCGAGGAGCGCTTTCTAAATTCTGGACATAATCTTAAATGATGGAATTGCCTGGGACACAGTATACAACACTTTTCACCAGAGGATTGTGAAGATTTGGATGGGGCCGCATTCGTAAAATGGGTCCTAACTTTCTTCTGCTCTGATCGTTTGTTGGAATCGATTCCTTTTATATCCCTAAGACAAGTAAGAGTTTGAATTCTTTCCGTTAGAAAGAGATCCAAATCTTTCCATGAAGACAACGCAGATTTATCTTTTATGCTTTGTTCCCACAGCGTAACTGTAATTTTGGGAAGCCGTTGCAGACAAAGAAAAACTAATATTGGGTCCCAATTTTCAGTAGCAACTTCATAAATTGCCATGGCAGAAATGCACCCATTTATACCTCGTTGTAGACCTTTCAAACCTGCGCTCGTTTCATTGTCAAGAACTGGAAGATCAAAAAGAACCTTGAGTTGGTTGTTAACCAGAATGCGAACATTATCATAGGTTTCTTTTAAAGATTTCCAGGCTAAACTAAAACTTTTATGAGTTAGAGGGAATTTTGACACAATATCTCGCGCATCGCCACTCGTTTTCTTTAGCAGATGACACAATTTTTCAATATCGCTCAGGCGAGAATTATCAATATAAATAGCCGAAAAGAAGTCCCTGAATGTTGGCCAAGTAAGAATGTCACCATTAAAGACATCGATGTCACATGGCGGAAGATTAATACTATGCAAGCAACTATCAGCATTGGAAACAAAGGAACCTTCACCAAATATACCACTTTGACGCGAAACGTTCAGACCAGAAGCAATGTCTTCTTCTAGAGGCTGTGCTGCACGTGGAGTGCTTGCTTGATTAGATACCCTAGCTGGAGTTTGGTTCTTCGTTGAAGGACGAAATTTGTCTATTTTCCTATTTACAGCTGATAATATCCTAACATAGGACTTAAATGCAACATCATACTTGCTATTAAGGGACGTAAGTTCATTAGCCGAAGGCTGGTCACTTGATTGAATCTCATCAAGGCAGTTGTCAAAGAGATCTTTAACCTTATTCCAAAGTACCTTAGCTTCATCCCCATGAATTTCCAAGGAATACGTGTCAAGCTCTTCATCTGGAAGAGTTTCAAATTTCGCAACGAACTCTACCAGAGAATCAGTGGCTCTGATAAAGGATTGAAGAGAACTCAAAGGCATTTTGATGGGTTAATTGACTTTTAAAACCAGATCAAAGACTAAAACCACAAGTATGTAATAAATTTCCAACAAACAATTGTTGAAAATTCAATAATTGACCAAAACTGTTACTGAGACAAGTTGAAGTTGAAAAAATAAACTTCGATTAAACAGTAAAACCCAAAAATCAATGCGATTTTATCTCAAAACAAGAGGAATAAGAAAAAACTCTATTAAAAAACCAACAAAATATTTATTAAGCAGCAAAAACCCAATAAACTGCACGGTAAATATGAAGTGGAAGAAACTTTTCCTTAAAATGTAGCGAAAACTACACCAATTTGAGAGAAAAGTAGAAAAAAATCAAAAATTCACTTTTTTCAGGGTGTGAAAAAGCAATAATTTTCGCTCAGTGTATGCGGAACATACAATCACTGATTGAAAATACCAAAAAATTTCCAAAAGTTCAAAACTTTTTCAAAAAACCGAAATTATTTTGAGAAAATTCAAAAAATTCACCAAAAAACACTAATTCAACAATGTAGTGTGCACGGACTGTAAGATGCACACGACCACAAAATGTTAACTGTATTAATTTTTTTCCCAAAATTTTAAAATTCAATAAAAAATCAAAATTCGAAATATATAAATTATAATTTACGTAATAAAAAATAATATACTATATATTCGTATTTATCGAGGACCGACTGTACAGTACGCCCCGAATTTCCAACAATTTACGTACGTATTCGTAAAAATACCCGAAAATATTTTCCAAAAAAAAAATTTAATTTATTTTCGACAAAAAATTATTACCAAAAATTCATCACGCCACTTGGGTAACCCTATTCGTGTGCATACAAAGGTTTGATGTGGGAACATTAACAACAACAACAGTACTGGCTAATGCAGTCAATGTGGTTATGTGGTTCACTGAGTGCCTGTATATTTTGTTTTTGTATTTTTCTAATTTCTTTTTATTCTTTAGCCTTTATTTTTTGTTGTAAAACACTATGTAGGCTTTTTGTATGTGGATAAAATGAAAAAAAAAATATTAATAACCACTGAACGATATTTAGGCACTTTTTCACTGTTCTCACTTGTTTTATTTTTATTTGTTTTGCAATATCTCTTAAGGAATATCACTTTGCATGCGACGAGTAGGTTTGACGGGAGAATAAAAACAACAACAACAAGCCGCGTATTGTAAGACGACCGTAAGTTATGTCTTTTGTTTGCAATTATTTTTTCGAAAAAAGTAAACAAATTGAAACACTCGCGAATGCACTCTTAAATAGAGATACGTACCTTGATTTTTTAATGATTATTATGAGGGAAATGAGGGTGAATTAATGAGGTGATGGATGTGTTGTGGTTGGCTTGCTTCTATGGAAATAGAAGAAGAGAAAAACCTTTATAATTGTCGTAAACAATTGTTTATCCGGCTCGAAGGACCAAATGTTTGCTTAGCAAATAAATATGAAAAAAGAAGAAATAAAAACACAATTTTTTGGCAGTAAATAATTCAAAATAATATTGGTTTTATTGAGGAATTTGGGTTATAATATTATCGTAGATAATATTTACCTTTGTAAAAGCTGTTGCTTTGGCGAAATTCAAGAACGAATTAACAAGTGTCAACAACGAAAGCGTAGGTGTTGTAAAGTGGCGCTCAATGTATTAGTTACTCGTTAGAAGTTTGACAGTACTGCTTTGTGCTGTAAGCGCAAAGTTGTACTTCATAGTAGCAAAGAAATTCTAACGTATGCAAATTTATGAAAATTAGTAAAACGAACACAAAGCAAAAGTTTGATTTTTAAATTAAACACAGGCCTTTACTAAATGTTAATTAACATTAAAGTGCTGGTATTAACTAACAAAGAAATCATTTTTTTTTGCCTTCAAAAAATACAATACCATAAGATGCGAAGGGAAGGAGGGAGGGGGAGAAATATTTGCTTTACGATTGCAGACATTAATTTTTGGAGATAAGTTTTAAACAATTTTTTACTACAACCTATTCAAGGACAGTTTGTCAAATTAGAGATCCTTACCCTTATAAGTTATCCAAGATAGACCAAAAAAGTATGCCTTATTTAAAAACTCAAGACGTTTCCAGAAGTTTACGAACTTTAAAGTCAATAAAAAGTCCAGGCCCTGACGGGATTCCCAGTATAATTCTCAAGTTTTGTTCCGCTACATTATCAACTCCTTTAACACAACTGTTTAATTATTCCCTTAAATTTGGTCATTTTCCAACTTTATGGAAAAAATCTTACATTATTCCTCTACACAAATCTGGCAGTCTATCAAATGTTTCGAATTATAGAGGAATTGCAAAATTAAGTGCAATTCCTAAACTATTTGAAAAACTAATCACGGATGTAATTTCCATCAAAATTCAACCCATGCTAAGTCCATATCAGCATGGTTTCCGCAGTGGTCTCTCAACAATAACAAATCTGATTGAATTTACATCGATTGTAATAAAAGGATTTGTTCAGCGTTATCAGACTGATACAATCTATACAGATTTTAGCAAAGCTTTTGACAGAGTCAATCATAAGCTTCTGCTACATAAATTAGATTATATAGGCTTCAATAAAAATTTACTCAAGTGGATAGCATCCTATTTGCAAAATAGATCTCAAATTGTTCTGTTTGAATGATGTTTATCAAAGTCGATTTTTGTTCCGTCCGGTGTTCCACAGGGAAGTCACCTTGGACCGGTTCTTTTTCTTTTGTTTATAAACGATTTGCCAAGTTCAATAATGTACTCCAAATTGCTAATGTACGCTGATGATGTTAAGTTATTCATTTCTCATAATTCTCTGATGCAAGCTGATTTACTTCAAACTAATCTAAATTCAATGGTGCAAAATAAATTGTATGGATTTAAATTTGAATAAATGTAAACATATGTGTTTTTCCAGATCATCTTCTTTGACAAGGCAATTCAATATTAATTATTCTGTTTTATCATCTGTAGAATCATTTGTTGATCTTGGTCTTTTGATGGATCCAAAATTAAATTTTAACAATCATGTAATTTCTATGTTAAATAAAGCCAAAGAGCCAAAGAGTTTTCTGATCCATATATAACTAAGCAATTATTCACTTCCCTTGTAAGACCTATATTAGAATATGGATTTGTCGTATGGGATCCGCAATATGGAATCTATTCCGATAAAATCGAATCAGTGCAAAAGCAATTTTTACTTTTTGCATTGAGAGGTTTACATTGGAGTAGTAATTTTGAATTGCCTTCGTACTCTAGAGGGCTAAAGTTACTTCGATTGCCTACATTAAAAAGTAGACGTATTATGTTGAATACTATGTTTGTTTTAAAAGTATTGAATGGTAGTGTGCCGTCTGATTTCTTAATATCGTCTATTAGAATAAATTTTCCTTTTAGACCTAGTAGATATTATCAATTCTTATATATAGATTTTCACCGAACCAATTATTCGATGGGTGAACCACTTAGCAAAATGTGTACTGATTTTAATTCCATGTACTATAATGTGGACTTTTGCATGAGTTTAGAAGTCATAAAATCTAATATAATTTTATCTTTAAATAACTAGTAGATTGTATGGTTTAATATAACTGGCTGATGAAGTAGATTCTGTAGCTGGTTTTCGAATTTCCTTCGTATACGCCACCATGATGCGGATCATGGTGTGTACGCGATCCCCACGAAAGGGGAGGACGCCCCCTCGGTCGGCAGGGGTGGGTAAGTGAGGCGTGGGAACGTTCGATAAAAAAAGTCGATTAACGTCAAACTATATCGCGAACGATTCGATTTATGTAGTTCTTTTTGAAAACTAAATACTTGATTTTTAGAAAAAGACAAATAGTAACACTCTTAACTGTCGTAAGTAGCATTACTGGGTTTTATTTTGATAAAAAAAGTGGTAAATGGGAAATGGAGACATTATATTCTGAATTTTGGTCAATTTATTTATTATCCTGCTTTATACCATTGGGATTTTCCGCTTACGAAGTAGCGGGCATATGCTAGTAAATAAATAAATAAATAAATAGATAAATAAATAAATAAATGAATAAATAAATAAATAAATAAATAAATAAATAAATAAATAAATAAATAAATAAATAAATAAATAAATAAATAAATAAATAAATAAATAAATAAATAAATAAATAAATAAATAAATAAATAAATAAATAAATAAATAAATAAATAAATAAATAAATAAATAAATAAATAAATAAATAAATAAATAAATAAATAAATAAATAAATAAATAAATAAATAAATAAATAAATAAATAAATAAATAAATAAATAAACAAACAAACAAACAAACAAACAAATAAATAAATAAATGAATAAGTAATGAATGAATGAATCAATGAATGAATAAATGAATGAATGAATGAATGAATGAATGAATGAATGAATGAATGAATGAATGAATGAATGAATGAATGAATGAATGAATGAATGAATGAATGAATGAATGAATGAATAAATTATCTGCCTTTGAAAATTAGATAATATACAAGTTTTTAGCGTTTTATGATGATTATGTCTATTTTTCTTTTGCTCTGTAATATGACTGGTGCAGCGCATTCAAATGCAGAACAGCTTGTTCTGTTTTTGAGGTTTGCGATTCTGTATCAGATGACGTCACATTTGTGTGACCGATTGATGGTCTGCAGAATGTGCATGTGCTGTGGTCGTAGAGGAATTTCGGAAGTAATGGCTGTTGTTGTTCTTGTTCAATGTTGTTTGTGGGTGATCTATATTGACCCTATGTGGTTGTTGGTTTGATCAATCCAAAGTGATGACTTAACAGAACTGTTGCTAAGCCGAGGTGTCATAAAATTTGTAATACCAGTCTTGTTATGTACTAAGCGATCTCTATAAATCTAGTATCAAAGGCGTTGTTTTGGAAGGGGCAAATTTTGGAGAAATCCCACTTGGTATATGTGAGAATGTAAGAACAATAGATGTTTCGTCTTCCGATTTAGTGAATAGCCACAAGCTCGAATAAAAATGTTCTGGGATTTTTGATGGTAGCAATTTTTGTTCACAATATGGATCACGTTTACCATTCTCCAAAGTCCTTTTAGTTAACAGAACAACTTACAATCGTCATACATTTTTTTGGAAGAGTTTACTCACAGAAAATCAAAATATAATTAGGAACGCTTGGTAAGCAAGAAAACGAGAATTTTGGTGCACTTATTGCTGTGCCAGTTTACTAGGTTGTTAAAGATATTTTAAACTGCACTTTTTATTTTATTGGTTTGGAATTTTTACTTTGGCAAATGGAATGATGTTTACTCTTCGGTTTTTAGACAGGAAAGGAAGTTTAAGATCATATTTATTAAAGACGAAATGTCTGCCTTAGTTGAAGGTGAATAAGTAATCATCATTATCATATGATTGTAAACTGCAATAATGCAATAATATAAGGTCAGCTGCACTTCACTGCAGTGACTGTCAAACTATGAAATGTCAAAACATTAGAATTCAAAGCGGAAATAAATATTTAGATAGAAGTTTTATTTCATACATTTTTGATTTTACCGAATACTGATTTTTTTTAAACAAAATCAAAATTCAGAAAATATTGAAACAAAGAAAAAACAGATTTGTGAATATTGCTAAAAAAATAAATCACAACGAAAAAAAACGACCATTACAGTGTCCATCTCGTCATCAGTCTTGAAGAGGCCAAAGAGTTGAACTTCTGCCACTTGGTTCTCCTGGGATTCCTATGAGGTAGTTGACTTTAACTTTCACACGAGACTCGACAGTGTATGGTCTTATGGTCCGAAAAGGAGCATTCCTCCGATACTCTCAAGTTTGTAATTACAGAGTTGAATAAGATTTAAACTTTTCATCGCTATAATACAAGTCCTTACCTTTTCCCCATTCGAAGTATAGAATAGGGAGTACCGCCCATCGTTTAGTCCAGAAACCCTATTTTTAATTAAATAGGGTTCCTGGACCATTGCGATGTCTATTTCAGATGATGCAGGTGGATCTGCACCACGCAAAGGTCCTGCTGCCTGAGAAACGACCTCAAGCTGAGGCAACATTCCCTTTCGGACCATTGTTGTTTTTCCCCGATGGGCTGGATTTGTTCCCCGCAAATGGTCCCGCAGATGTATGTGTACCTGGCTTCCGCAAATCGGTAGCTCCAGAGCATTGCCCACCCCTGTTTCCCCACCACCCTCTCAAACCAACTGATCCAGATTTACGTGTCGGGAGTAATTTTGTTTTCACTTAATAGATGTCGCACAACAGATTTTCTTTTTTAAACAAAAAAATTATTACCAACGAATTTGGAAAATTATGATTTTTTATTTAAGATTAAAACAAAATTTAGTTCAATAATGTAAAGTTTTTTACTGTTTAAAATATCATTAAGCAATAAAATCAGAAATCGGCCAGAAATAACAACAACAAAAACTGTATGTACTTGATTTCTTGGCCTTGGTCTAAATGTTTGCAAATCAGTTAAAGTGCAATAAAATTGTGAATATTCCCACGATTTGTTTGCAATTAACAATTCTTATGGCGTTCTTGGTATATAGAAATGTAGAGTCTATAACTTTTCGTCACTAAATAATTTAGAAAATCAATAATAGACCACAAACCAGAATCAAATTTTGGTTTTGTAATTGAAAACGATTTTGGAATATGTGCGTAACGTGAAAAAGTCAGAAAAGCATTATCACGAAGGGATAGGAAAAACCACTGCTCTCCCCGTAAAATATAGGGAAACGAATTTTCTACAGAGAAGAATTCAAGCCCTTTAAAGTACTTTGATGACGTTATATTTTCTAATGAGATGAACATTATGTTGTATTATTACGAGGGGACACAAAAAGTATGGCGCAACCATCTTACAACCCTGGAAAATAAAAATGTAATACATACTGAAAACTTCGGAGAACTGTAAGTTATGGTACTGGCATAGACAAACGAATTGTATAGACAAAAGATTACTCGTGCTGTGTGCTGTCAACAGACTCAAACCAAAATACTGAATATTTTTCGAAGGCGATTTTTGAGAAAAATTGCAAGATTTTCTTTTACATTTTTATCCGAGGAATTGTGTTTATTGTAGTTTTAAATGAGTTGTTTTGTCAACAAACTCGATGTTAAGAACATTGTTTAGAGCATTCCTTTGTCTATATGTATATTTAATTTGTCTATGGCAAAGGGTTGTATATGAAGCAATGGCTTTAGGTAAAATAAGTTTTCTGAGGTTTATTTGAAGATCTTCTACAACTTATTTAACGACAACGTCAAAATTGTGGTTTTTCGAACCTGAAAATCAAAAAAGTAAATACAATAGAAAATCTACCAAGACAAGACATTCTAGACGTAAATCTTATTTACAAAAACTTTATGGATTCACCTGAGGAAAAAAGCTGGAAAAAGACCCTACACTAATATGCGAAACTTAATAAAGATCAATGGGAAAAATACCAATAAAATATGACATTTCGAAATGTATTTTTTCATATCGTGTAAAGTACCCTTACCTATGGATATAACTTACATTTAAAATTAGTGTTCAGTGAAAAACAAATTTGTGTTTTGAATGATGGTTAATGAATGACTATAATATATTTGATTTCTAAGACGATCCGGAATCAAATTCGTTCTAATTACTACCAAACGCCTTTCGGTGTAGAAAATGGTTGTTCGACTGAAAACAAACAACAAACAAAAATAACTCATATATAAACAAAACGTAACTCAGGTTGCAGTTTGAACACATATGTATTCGTATCGTCTGAACGAAACTGTTCATAAATCTCAGGTGGCAATAGCAATATTAAGCATCACAAGTAGTGCAATTGCAAAACGATTGAAGACCAGACTATAAACCGGATTATGGCGGTCTTAAACTCGAGTTGTTTCCGTGCTGTATGAAGGGTTTGATTTTTATTTGTTTTGCAAGATGACCCACGGTGATATATAAAGCTGGGGAAGTTGGTGTTTTAATAAAAAAATGTGCTTTTTTCTTTTGTGTTGTGGTGAATCTATGTTAACGTTATGTAATGGTGAAATTTCCAAAAATGTTGCACGTTTTTACGTTCATTAGTAGTATCGATAATTGTCGGTAAAATTAAAATGCTTATAATTTCGATAATTAACGAAGTTTTTCGGTAAGTTAACGAAGAATAAAAAGTAGTCGCTAGCCTCTAGCGACACATACAGTGATGTTAACTTTTCTTTATGTTTTTAGTCATAATTTTGCTATTTAATTTTACCGATTTTTGCCGGTAACAGCAAAAATGAGTTACAGAATCCCACTACAGGTTTGTGTACCCTCAAATTACTCGACTTCGAAAATAATTAATACAGTTTTCTAAAAAATGAATTTATGTTTTGAATTGAAAATCGTTCGCCTTACTTGAAAAGTTATTATTATTGGTATTGTTCGGCTACAGGCTTTTTGAAAATAAAAATCGTGTGTTGATTTTTATATAGTTTCTTTATTTTCCAATATTTCGATTGGAGTCTCCAATCATCTTCAGGGAATTGAAAGAGAGTTCTGGTTTATCTGTTCCAAGTGCTTTCTTCAACTCAATTTATATTTTGTATATGATTAAATTCTTAATAATACTACACAAATATAAACAAAAATACATCATAAGACCTCTGCCCCCTATTAACTATTTGACAATATGTCCGTCCGTGTACTCGATAATTTTTAATAATTAGCACAAATGTTTCGAATTTTGATAGTTTCGAAACATTTGTAGTTTGATATGACGGACATAGGTTACTAATTTTTACAGTAAAACACAAAAATTCCACTTATATTAGTTGGTAGTGCGAGGCTCAATATTTACCACATAGACACGCGGGTTCCTGTAGGGTTAATGTAGCGGTAGCGTCCATTTTTACGTTATAGACTCATTCCATCAATTTTGCTGCAAATTAAGTATAGTACACATTGACAAGCAAAACTGACAGTCATCGAGGTCTATTTCGTGAATATCAAAGCCTAACTGAAAAATTTCTTTTGTAATATCTAAATAATACCGTATATATTGTATTTAAAAGGTTTTTCGCTAAATAAAAGTTGTTATTTGCAGGAAAAATGTCCTAAAAGTACATTGGCTGTCATTTTTGATTGATAGTGTGTACTCCCCTTTAAGCGGGGTACACACGATCAGTTTTGACTGTCAGTTTTGCTCAAGTAATCGTTTGCTTGCCAGTGTGGCCGTTCATTTTTGTCAGTCATCATAAAATATTTTGTGGTTGCTGGATAGTTTGACATTTATCGATATTTCCGAAAAATCGACAGTCAAAACTGATCGTGTGTACCCCGCTTTAGAATATAGGGTTTTCGGAATATGTACAAAATATTTTCAATACACGTTGGTATAGCCCTCATTTAACCATACCGGCCGTTAGGATACATTTTCCTACGTATTTTGTTGTAATTTGGCATTTGTTGTTCTTTGTAGATAGAAAACCTCTGTGCGAAATATTAGCAACATAGGTTTAGGTTTTGAAGTATTTTAAAGTTTAAAGACAAAACTTTCAATCGACTTTGGTCCATCATCATACCATCAATTTTATACAGAATGTCTTACATTAAGTTCAGGTTGTCACTGCATTTCTATTTTTACCGTTTCATTTGCGAGAGGAGAAATCATCATTTGTAATGATTAAATTTCAACTTTAAATTTCCACTTTTTTACATTTCTGATTTTAAGAGTAAAATATAACTGTTTTGTAAAATATTAAGAATGATAGATTTGTGCATACGTTTGTTCCTTACAAAAAATTATGAAACAAAAGTGCAACTTTTAAATGCGTTTTTTAAGGCGTTGCGAGGGGTAAATTGCGTTGGGTACTTATCTAACGAATTCAATAAAATTCAATAAAAAACGGAAATGTAAAAAAGGTTTTAATATGCGTACTAAATTTGGTACCTTTGGTTTTGTGTGAACAGATAGATTTCTAAACTGATATTTAGTATTGGTTGATATAAAGTGGTGATTTTAAAATATGGTTCTGTAAGTTTACAAATGGGGATCACTGGGGTTTTGTGAACAGACAGAACAAGAAGCAAGCTCAATTTTTACAAACGGGTAGAGTTTTTGATAATTAGTGTTTTCACGGTACGGATATTAAGGCCTGCGTACATAAGTCGCTCGGCTTTCTTACTTAATTCATTTCTGGTAAAGCAATAAAGAAATGTCAGAAGCACATTTCAATTAGGTCGAACTTGGTCTTTGGTCTTTTACCAGAAATGAATTAAGCAAGAAAGCCGAGCTGCTTATGTACGCAGGCCTTTACTAAATGTTAATTAACATTAAAGTGCTGGTATTAACTAACAAAGAAATCATTTTTTTTGCCTTCAAAAAATACAATACCATAAGATGCGAAGGGAAGGAGGGAGGGGGAGACATATTTGCTTTACGATTGCAGACATTAATTTTTGGAGATAAGTTTTAAAAATTTTTTTACTACAACCTATTCAAGGGCAGTTTGTCAAATTAGAGATCCTTACCCTTATAAGTTATCCAAGATAGACCAAAAAAGTATGCCTTATTTAAAAACTCGAGACGTTTCCAGAAGTTTACGAACTTTAAAGTCAATAAAAAGTCCAGGCCCTGACGGGATTCCCAGTATAATTCTCAAGTTTTGTTCCGCTACATTATCAACTCCTTTAACACAACTGTTTAATTATTCCCTTAAATTTGGTCATTTTCCAACTTTATGGAAAAAATCTTACATTATTCCTCTACACAAATCTGGCAGTCTATCAAATGTTTCGAATTATAGAGGAATTGCAAAATTAAGTGCAATTCCTAAACTATTTGAAAAACTAATCACGGATGTAATTTCCATCAAAATTCAACCCATGCTAAGTCCATATTAGCATGGTTTCCGCAGTGGTCTCTCAACAATAACAAATCTGATTGAATTTACATCGATTGTAATAAAAGGATTTGTTCAGCGTTATCAGACTGATACAATCTATACAGATTTTAGCAAAGCTTTTGACAGAGTCAATCATAAGCTTCTGCTACATAAATTAGATTATATAGGCTTCAATACAAATTTACTCAAGTGGATAGCATCCT
The DNA here is from genome assembly GCF_047663935.1 of Musca autumnalis. Lineage (NCBI taxonomy): Eukaryota > Metazoa > Arthropoda > Insecta > Diptera > Muscidae > Musca > Musca autumnalis. Next base: position 106,740,887 of record NW_027411755.1, read on the forward strand.
ATTTGCAAAATAGATCTCAAATTGTTCTGTTTGAATGATGTTTATCAAAGTCGATTTTTGTTCCGTCCGGTGTTCCACAGAGAAGTCACCTTGGACCGGTTCTTTTTCTTTTGTTTATAAACGATTTGCCAAGTTCAATAATGTACTCCAAATTGCTAATGTACGCTGATGATGTTAAGTTATTCATTTCTCATAATTCTCTGATGCAAGCTGATTTACTTCACACTAATTTAAATAACCCTTTTCAATGGAGCAAAATAAATTGTATGGATTTAAATTTGAATAAATGTAAACATATGTGTTTTTCCAGATCATCTTCTTTGACAAGGCAATTCAATATTAATTATTCTGTTTTATCATCTGTAGAATCATTTGTTGATCTTGGTCTTTTGATGGATCCAAAATTAAATTTTAACAATCATGTAATTTCTATGTTAAATAAAGCCAAAGAGTTTTCTGATCCATATATAACTAAGCAATTATTCACTTCCCTTGTAAGACCTAAATTAGAATATGGATTTGTCATATGGGATCCGCAATATGGAATCTATTCCGATAAAATCGAATCAGTGCAAAAGCAATTTTTACTTTTTGCATTGAGAGGTTTACATTGGAGTAGTAATTTTGAATTGCCTTCGTACTCTAGCAGGCTAAAGTTAATTCGATTGCCTACATTAAAAAGTAGACGTATTATGTTGAATGTTTGTTTTAAAAGTATTGAATGGTAGTGTGCCGTCTGATTTCTTAATATCGTCTATTAGAATAAATGTTCCTTTTAGACCTAGTAGATATTATCAATTCTTATATATAGATTTTCACCGAACCAATTATTCGATGGGTGAACCACTTAGCAAAATGTGTACTGATTTTAATTCCATGTACTATAATGTGGACTTTTGCATGAGTTTAGAAGTCATAAAATCTAATATAATTTTATCTTTAAATAACTAGTAGATTGTATGGTTTAATATATAACTGGCTGATGAAGTAGATTCTGTAGCTGGTTTTCGAATTTCCTTCGTATACGCCACCATGATGCGGATCATGGTGTGTACGCGATCCCCACGAAAGGGGAGGACGCCCCCTCGGTCGGCAGGGGTGGGTAAGTGAGGCGTGGGAACGTTCGATAAAAAAAGTCGATTAACGTCAAACTATATCGCGAACGATTCGATTTATGTAGTTCTTTTTGAAAACTAAATACTTGATTTTTAGAAAAAGACAAATAGTAAACTCTTAACTGTCGTAAGTAGCATTACTGGGTTTTATTTTGATAAAAAAAGTTGTAAATGGGAAATGGAGACATTATATTCTGAATTTTGGTCAATTTATTTATTATCCTGCTTTATACCATTGGGATTTTCCGCTAACGAAGTAGCGGGCATATGCTAGTAAATAAATAAATAAATAAATAAATAAATAAATAAATAAATAAATAAATAAATAAATAAATAAATAAATTAATTAATTAATTAATTAATAAATAAATAAATAAAAAAGTAAATAAATAAATAAATAAACAAACAAATGAATAAATAATGAATGAATGAATGAATGAATGAATGAATGAATGAATGAATGAATGAATGAATGAATGAATGAATGAATGAATAAATGAATGAATGAATGAATGAATAAATGAATGAATGAATGAATGAATGAATGCATGAATGAATGAATGAATAAATTATCTGCCTTTGAAAATTAGATAATATAGAAGTTTTTAGCGCTTTATGATGATTATGTCTATTTTTCTTTTGCTCTGTAATATGACTGGTGCAGCGCATTCAAATGCAGGTAGCTGTTCTGTTTTTGAGGTTTGCGATTCTGTATCAGATGACGTCACATTTGTGTGACCGATTGATGGTCTGCAGAATGTGCATGTGCTGTGGTCGTAGAGGAATTTCGGAAGTAATGGCTGTTGTTGTTCTTGTTCAATGTTGTTTGTGGGTGATCTATATTGACCCTATGTGGTTGTTGGTTTGATCAATCCAAAGTGATGACTTAACAGAACTGTTGCTAAGCCGAGGTGTCATAAAATTTGTAATACCAGTCTTGTTATGTACATAAGCGATCTCTATAAATCTAGTATCAAAGGCGTAGTTTTGGAAGGGGCAAATTTTGGAGAAATCCCACTTGGTATATGTGAGAATGTAAGAACAATAGATGTTTCGTCTTCCGATTTAGTGAATAGCCACAAGCTCGAATAAAAATGTTCTGGGATTTTTGATGGTAGCAATTTTTGTTCACAATATGGATCACGTTTACCATTCTCCAAAGTCCCTTTAGTTAACAGAACAACTTACAATCGTCATACATTTTTTTGGAAGAGTTTACTCACAGAAAATCAAAATATAATTAGGAACGCTTGGTAAGCAAGAAAACGAGAATTTTGGTGCACTTATTGCTGTGCCAATTTACTAGGTTGTTAAAGATATTTTAAACTGCACTTTTTATTTTATTGGTTTGGAATTTTTACTTTGGCAAATGGAATGATGTTTACTCTTCGGTTTTTAGACAGGAAAGGAAGTTTAAGATCATATTTATTAAAGACGAAATGTCTGCCTTAGTTGAAGGTGAATAAGTAATCATCATTATCATTTGATTGTAAACTGCAATAATGCAATAATATAAGGTCAGCTGCACTTCACTGCAGTGACTGTCAAACTATGAAAGGTCAAAACATTAGAATTCAAAGCGGAAATAAATATTTAGATAGAAGTTTTATTTCATACATTTTTGATTTTACTGAATACTGATTTTTTTAAACAAAATCAAAATTCAGAAAATATTGAAACAAAGAAAAAACAGATTTGTGAATATTGCTAAAAAAATAAATCACAACGAAAAAAAACGACCATTAAAGTGTCCATCTCGTCATCAGTCTTGAAGAGGCCAAAGAGTTGAACTTCTGCCACTTGGTTCTCCTGGGATTCCTATGAGGTAGTTGACTTTAACTTTCACACGAGACTCGACAGTGTATCGTCTTATGGTCCGAAAAGGAGCATTCCTCCGATACTCTCAAGTTTGTAGTTACAGAGTTGAATAAGATTTAAACTTTTCATCGCTATAATACAAGTCCTTACCTTCTCCCCATTCGAAGTATAGAATAGGGAGTACCGCCCATCGTTTAGTCCAGAAACCCTATTTTTAATTAAATAGGGTTCCTAGACCATTGCGATGTCTATTTCAGATGATGCAGGTGGATCTGCACCACGCAAAGGTCCTGCTGCCTGAGAAACGACCTCCAGCTGAGGCAACATTCCCTTTCGGACCATTGTTGTTTTTCCCCGATGGGCTGGATTTGTTCCCCGCAAATGGTCCCGCAGATGTATGTGTACCTGGCTTCCGCAAATCGGTAGCTCCAGAGCATTGCCCACCCCTGTTTCCCCACCACCCTCTCAAAGTGAGGGTATTTCCTCTCAATCGTCCTCAAAAAGCGAAGCTTCACCCTTATCTCCCGGAATTCCGCCTGAGAGACCTCTTCTGGTAATTTTAATTTGTCCACAAATCTAGAGCAGTAATTCACTGCTCTTTTGTTGCTAAGTTTATCCCTTCTCTCCCTGGCTTTACTACTCTTGATGGAGGGGAAAGTGAAAAATTGGTCAATCTCTTCACCGATAGCCACATTTATCAAGGCGTCCTGCCTGGGAAGAGCTCTGTCGGTACCGACCGACATTCCATCCCTTGAGGGAGTTACTCCCTGCTCATCCTGGTTAGCACTCCTCGGAGCAACCCAGGGGACACCTCCCTGTTCGTCTGGGATGGGATAACCGTGGTGTCCATCTCTTCATCCGACAGGGGGATATCCTCCCAGTTGCTAACAGGAGAACTTACCCGGCTCAGATTCAGGGGCCGCACTTTCCCTCAAGATACTGAGTAATTCCTGTCCAGAGTCGGAGTGGAACAGTCGTCCCCGCCCATGTTTACGTTTGCTGCACTGGGTGCAGCGATGTCCGTGGTCGTAGCAGTGGTCGTTATCAAGGGGATTTGGTTTTCGGTTTTATTTTTAAATTCATCCATAAAAAGATTTGGGACTAGGGGAGCTGAGGACAATCATGGCATAGCCCTCCACTACCATGGTTAGGGCTTTGAGGCGCCCAGGTATCAACGAGGCCCCGTTATGCTACAGTCGGTACCCTGACTACAAAAGCACATTTATGAGCCATTTCCATTTCCCAAAGTCTTCAAAACCGTCCACAACATCCCCTGCCTTGTTGTATTCAATCAAGGACAGCTTTTATTTCCTCTTCATTGTGAACCAAGAAGCAGATACGTTCTATTGCGAACAAGTTTTGGGCATGTGCCTTTAAACTATTCACAACATTGCTGTCTATTCCCGGATTTACAGAACGTATCTGCCTCCATTGTCCTAAAGACTTGTGGCTCGGTAGATTTACTTTTGCCTTCTCCCTCAAGAAGTTATATTATAACGGTGCACCTCAAAAGTACATATTCTGTGGTAAATGTCTTCCCTTTATTGTATACACTTTGTGTTCGTCTGTACTCATACGTGCTAAAGTCACTGCCTCTTCAAGATTATAAAAAGCACCAGATGCTTTACAATTGTATATAAGAAATATAATAAAAAGGATCTGGTAACAAAGTCAAAGCGTTTGTCTACTCAACAAAAAAAGTTGACGTAAAACGTTCAAGGTGTTACACATCGATCTGATGTTGGCAAAAATTGTACTGGAAGCCTGAGGCAGAGTTATTCATTAAATTCTAGAACTAACCGGATATATAACATATTAAAATCACAACATGTACACACCAGAAGTGTCGTATAATAGGGTATTTTGGCATAATACCTACACAAAACGTATACACTATGAAAATGCAAACAACTTCTTGTATGCATTTTTTAAAAGTACATTTTGAGACTACAAAAACCCTAGTTGGTTTGGTCCTGTCAGATTCAGTTCGGATTTTATGGCTCATCTAAACCGGGATAAAACTATATTTTTCTGCATTTATCGGGCCTTTATCTCAGAAAGGAATAGGAATTTGTAGCCATAAACTAGTAGAACAAATTGTTAAACAGACCAGATAAGAATCTAGGGCATCAAAATCGATAAAATATAGAAATTTTTAAATAATTTCTGGAATTATGGTCGGTATCAGCTGAACTATTGAGAGTTGAACCAAATAAACTTTTTCAAATATCTTCCAAATAATGTTCTCAGCAATTCTTTAGAACATTTTGAAACTCTAAAATGCTTATTTCATGTTGTTTCAGCGGTATTTTGTATCATATCTTTTACAACACGAACTTCAACTGTTCACACCGGCGTATGATTTATAAAAAAATATTTTATTTATGGTATTGTACTTATACGCTATAATTAAGGGGTTATGTAAACTTATTGAGCACGAAAAATGGTACCTAAATGCATATAGAAATATCTTCAATTGGTTGGAAACCTTATATGGGGATAAATCAAAGTGTGGACCTAAGTTGATAATTGTTGGTGGAGAAGTTTTGTGACCACTGGGAACCTCAAATGTGGAATTACAAATACAAAGAATACATATACTTTATATGGTCGCAAATGATTAATTCGATTTGGTACAAATAGAAAAACAAACTTAATATACCCTTCATACTATGGTGGAGTGTATAAAAATGTATAGTTTTTGGTCATAAATCGGTAATTTTTTTGTAGTCTCACGCTTAAGTACAAGCTTTTTAAATGTATAATAATCCCACCAAAACATACAAAGATCGGATCATCTGTTTTTGAGCTACAGTGGACACCGCAATCAAAATGTCATTTTGAGAAAGCCGCGTTTCAAACGTTGATCTTACATCAACGATGAACACAAAGAGAGCATTTGTATTGTGAATCGTACGAAAACGTAAAGGCGAGTGCTCATCTTGTTCATCTATGTCTTACATACAAATCACAATGAATTTTCTCTTTGTAACGGTCGTATTTCAGCTCGAAATTTTTGCAACATATTCTTTTTTACCTGTACTTTCAAATAAGCCAATAAAATTTTGTTCGATTTTGCAAAACTTTTAAGTGTCCATAACCCCTTAATTCAACTTATTTCAGAAGCACTTTCTAAGATTTGCTTCGGACTTTTATATTTTTTCAACCATTTCATTCTTCCAAAAGTCATCATCTTGTCTTTGTAACTTCATAAACCTATAAAGGACATATCAAATCCGTATAATGTAATATTGTATTTTGGCAGTTGTTAAAGCAAAATCAGGAAGCTCGATTTTCACCGTAGATATATTGTCTAGTGGACTTTTTTGCTCAGTGCAGAGTCATTAAGATTTTTTTTCCTTCCATACAAATCGGACCACCCTAATAACCACATATAACTAGTATTTTTGGCAAATGTTTTTTTTTGTGTTTTCATCGGAGCCGATCAGCTAAAAAGATCTAATTTAATTAAAAATTTAATTAAATTCGGTTCGGTAGATATAGATGAAAGCACTACAACCAAATTATATACATTAACAATATATTTCTTACGATATATTACCTGCAGGCTTCTTTAAATTTGCGTTATATGTTTTTTTCTGAATACTCTGATCTTGTGGGATGCGGCGTTACATCCATTTCAGTTTTGCAGCTATCTGGATATTCATTTGAGGTTGTGAGGTTTTCAACTACATCGTCTTGTCTTCCTTCTGCGAAATCAGTTTCCGGCATTCCATTGGGCTGTGTTCGTTGAAATTGATGAACTGCATGCAGAGCAACTGAAAGAAGAAAATACAAATGTTACAATAGAACATAACTTAAAGATTTAAATAAATTTAAATTGAACAGAAATTCCGAATTTTAGAAATCTCGCTCGCTACATACTAGGACAATGCATTTATTAAATTTTTGTACTCCAAATGCTCAAAAAAAACCTGCCGCATCTCACCCCTACACCCATATTCATAAACATATTCAAAAATTTTAGAAGTCTTACTTTATCTATTCCCTAAGACAGCATTTTCTTAGTTTTGGTACTTTTTAGTACTTTTACTACGAATTTCCATAAACCCTGCCTTTTCTCACTAAATATTGCAAGATTCAAGCTTTGGTCGCTTCGCCTGGGCGTTCATGAATTAATCACCCAACTTTTCCTATAGATTGCAGATATCGATTCTGTGGTGGCACTTACTACAAGCAGTAACTGTGCCATCTTCTTCTTTATTTGCAAATCCGTATTCGGATATTAGCGATCATACAATGTTAATTATTACAGAGTTATTTGGTTATATGTTATAAAATTAAAAATTTCATTCTATAATAGCTAGTTCTCTGTTTCTGGCGGCGCTTAAAAGGCTTATTTCATCTTGGTGTCCTCTCCATTCCAGAATGTTTTTGATCCATGTTATTTCTCGTCTCCCTTTTGGTCGGCGTCCTTCTATTTTGGTTCTTATGATTGCTTGGAGGAGATTATATTTGCTATTTCTCATAAGGTGTCCCAAATAAGCAGTTTTTCTCGTTTTTATCAATCTGATCATTTGACTTTCGGTGTTCATTCGTCTCAGTACTTCATTATTTGAGATGTGATCTGTCCAGGATATCTTTAAGATCCGTCGGTATATCCAAACCTCAAACGAGTGCAGTCTTCTTTCGTCTGCTGCTTTAAGAGTCCATGTTTCTGCCGAGTATAATAAAACGGACCAGATATAGCATTTAACAAATCGTTTTTTAGTTTCCATGGTTATGTCATGGCTCGTTAGTATTTTTCTATATTTAAAAAAAGAGTTTCTTGCCATTTCAATTCGGCATTTTATTTCCTTTGATATGTCCCAGTGGTCATTAATTTGCACTCCGAGGTATTTGAATTTGGAGACTCTTTCTATTTGAGTTCCATTAATGCATAAGGGAATGTTGGATTCGATATTTCTTCTACTTATAATCATATACTTCGTCTTCATTATATTTAAGGCATATGACGTACTAGAATGTTCTAGAGCATCTACTAGCTTTTGTAATCCTGCGAGGCTGCTTGCAAGTAATGTGGTGTCGTCGGCATAACGTATATTGTTTATGAATGTATTATTTATTCTAATTCCGATATTTTTCCCACATATTGACTCCTCAAAAATTTTTTGGGAATATACATTAAATAGAAGAGGGGATAGTATACAACCCTGTCTTACGCCTTTTGAAATAGGAACATCGTTGGTAAGTTCACCATCTATATGAATGTTGGCTCTCTGTTGCCAGTACAGGTTTCTAATGCATTTAAGGTCACTTTCATCTAATCCAATTGATATCAAAATTTCCATCAACTTGTCATGGTTGACCGTGTCAAATGCCTTCTCGTAGTCGATAAAGCATATGTAAACATCCTTTTGCACATCTCGGCAGTTTTGTATTAGTACATTCAAACTAAGTAGGGCCTCTCGAGTACCCATGCCTTCCCTGAAACCAAATTGAGTTTTTCCCATATGTGATTCGCATATTGGGTATATGCGCCTATGTATCATCTTTAAGAATATTTTTAAAGCATGGCTCATAAGACTTATTAATCTATAGTCTCCGCACGTCTTCGCATTATTTTTCTTGGGAATCGTTATAAACGTAGATTTCAGCCAATCTTGAGGGTATTGTCCTGTTTCATAAATTTGGTTGTATAATTTCAACAATAGTTGTGTGTTTCTTTCATCTAGTAATTTAAATAATTCAGATGGGACTTCATCCGGCCCGGTAGCCTTATTGTTTTTCATTGAATTTATGGCCATATCTAGTTCACTTTTGGTAATGCGTCTTCCTCTAAAATTGGTTTCTCTATCTGTGTTATTAGTTTCTGTTCTTGTAGTGTCGGTAAAGAGATTTCTAATATAGTTTTCCCAGTGTTTTTTCTTTTCTGCAGTTTCGTATATGGCTGTATTATTCTCAGCAAAAATAAATGTAGATGATCTTTTTGAATAAATTCCAGATGCCTCTTTTAACTTTTTGTGAAGATTGAAATCGTCATGTAGGATTTGGAGTCTTTCAATTTCCTGGCACTGTTTATTGAGTTGCACATTTTTTGCGGCCCGAGTTGCAATTTTTATTTCTTGATTTATTTCCCAATATCTTTCATAGTTAGAATTTTTGTGCTTGCTCCTTTCTACGCGAAGCGCGCGTATTTCGTCCGTCATCCACGTGTCTTCTCTTTTAGATGTTGTGGTTCCAAGGATATTGCTGGTTATGGTATTCATGGAGTTTTTTACATTATTCCATAAATTCTCGATGTCTTCTCCATCAATATTGTGCAGTTCTACATTAAGGTGATTTTTCATGATTTGTTTAGTGGAGGGATCGTTTAATTTTTGAATGTTAACTCTTTTCTTTGGTTTTTTCTTTCGGATGGTAGTTAGCTTTATCTGTAATTTGCACAGCAGAAGGTTATGGTCCGAGGGTACATCAGCTCCTGGGTACGTAGAACATTTATTTATGCAGGAGGAATATCGCTTATTTATTAAAATGTAATCAATTTGGTTTCTAACAATGTTTCTGTTATTATCCTGTGGCGATTTCCAGGTGTAAAGTCGTCTTGGATGGAGGCGAAACATAGTATTCGCAACCTTAAAATTGTGTTCCTGACAGAATTGTATCAGTCGTTCTCCTCTTTCATTCCGTTGTCCTAAGCCAAATTTTCCTGTGATTCCGTTTGTTACTTCTTGCCCAACTTTAGCATTAAAATCGCCCTGGATTATGGTAATGTCGTGGGGTTTTGTCATCTTTAATAACTTTTCAACGTCGCAATAAAACTGTTCCAATTCATCGTTATCGCCATCGCTTGTGGGTGCATATACTTGTATTATATTCATGTTTATTGGTTTTGCAGATATTTTTATCATCATCGCCCTATCAGAAATTGGAACGTATCCAGTGACACAGGTCCCTATGTGACTTTTTACTATAATAGCAACGCCCTTTCTGTGAATTCCCTCTCTGTTTCCGGAATGATAAATTTTTACGTTCTGGGAAATAAATTCTGCATCCTCCGTCCACCACGTTTCACTGATACCCAGGATATCAATTTGTAGTCTTTCCATTTCGCTTATGGTGTTGTCTAGTTTTCCAAGTTCATAAAGACTTCTCACATTCCAAGTTCCTATCCTAAGTTTTGTTTTTGTTTTACCTCCGGGGATTCTTAGCACCCTCTGATTGCCGGAGACTGAGGGCCGTATGTTATTTTCTGTATTCATTGTAATTGTATGATTTACTAGGGATTGTACTTCAGTGGTTTGCCGTGTCCTTCTGAAGGGTTTAGAGTTTCCGTCTCTGTATTCAGCCGCTCCTCCTGGAATTCAGACGCTGTTTGCTGCCGCCAATCCTTTGGTCAGACGCTGCCGTTTTCCATTTTTTTCTTTTGGTTCGCCCCGCATATTTTATTTCTGCGGTACCCGTCATATCTGATGAGCGTTCCCCTATCCACCACCTGGGGAGGCGTCCGATGGGAGAAAAAAAATGAAAAAAAAAAACTCCGCACGGCTAAGAATTATTCCTATGTGAAAAAATGTCAACAAAAATATTTTCATAAAATAAAACTTAGTTTTGTATTTGAAATTGAAAAGAACACTCATATCCATACTACATTGGAGACCCCGAACGGAAGAAATTCAAACATTTTCAAATATGTCAACCGAAAAGAATTCAATGCAAATATCTCGAGTTGTTGTACGCGTTCCTCCATTTTGGCGACAAAATCCAAAGCAATGGTTTATCCAATTGGAATCCCAATTTGTAACGGCAGGAATATCTTGCGATGAAACAAAATTCCACACGCTAGTTGGGCCCATGGAAAGCAACATCCTAAGTCACGTGAGCCAGCGAAGGACAATATGAGACGCTCAAGAAGACATTGCTGAACGAATTTATGGAATCGGAAGAAAAGAGTCTACGGCAATTATTGGAAAACGTATGTATTGGTGACAAAAAGCCCTCTGGATTGTTGAGAGAAATGCGAGAATTGGCAAGCGGAAAAGTGTCTGAAGAGCTTTTGAAGACATTGTGGATTCAACGCCTACCTCAAACAACAAGAGCTATATTGTCGGTGAGCGAAGATAGAATTGATAAATTAGCAATGATGACAGATAAAATCCATGACATGCAATTTCTTGAAAGGCAAGTATCGGAACTTTTAAAAAAAGTCAATAGTTTGACAGTTAAAGGAAATAGTAGAAACAAAACGAATTATGGCCGCTCAAGAAGCAATTCCCGGGCAAGATCTTCCATATGCTGGTACCATTGGATTGTACAGTAAAAGAGAACTGAAAAGCATTGGAAGTAGTTGCAAGAACTTGCAAATACTTTTTACTTGTGAAGTTATCAAACTGGCCTATTGTGTTTAAAGAAAGCTTTTTTGTGCTTTTTTTAAAATTTTCTTTTGTTTCTGTAATTGAGGCTCAAAAAATCAACATAACATTGAAAAATACCTTGTTCGAGTTCTTTCTTTTTTGTTTTCATCTACTCGTATATTAGCTTTAATTTATCATTCGTAATGCCAAATTGTTTTGTTTCTACAAATGTTCTCACGAAAAAATATGTGGCAATACTTAGTTAACAATTGGTTTCGTTGATAGAGAAACAATGAAAATGTGCGATTTTTTAAATAAAATGATAAAAAGATACGAAATTAAATGTGATTTTGTTAATAAAACAATATTTTTTATTAATTTTAAGTGTTTTTGGAGTGGTTTCATTCCGAAAAAAATTTCGTTTTTCGGTTTCTAAAGAAGCTAAAAGCGGAAGCAATTCCAGTTTCGATCGGAATTGGTTTCTGTGACATGCCTGATAAATGTACATATTTGTTGTACAATGTACATATTGTGAATGTACAAAGTTATAATGATTTTTGCATCTCACTGTTCTTCAGTGACAACAGAATTTCCAGAGAATATAAACCACAAAACAGAGTTTGTTTTCTTAGTTTCCAGACATGAATGGTTACTTTGTTATACTTATTTTACTTTGTGTGCCGTGGTGTTGTTCGGCTATGGGACATACGTGTAATAATGTAAAGGACTACATATTCCGAATGGTAAATACTGGTCACACACTGGTGTTTACATGCACATACCAAGGTAATTAAAATGAGTGAATATTAATAGTTGTAATGAAAAGGTTTTAAGCCGTTTATGTGTATGTTTACAAATTCTACGATTCTTCATAGGAAAGGACTCAATATATTGGTAATAAATTTAGTTTTTATATTACAATGCTGAAGTTTGTGGAAATAATCTTAGAGTGATAAAATTATAAAATACCTAAGATATCAATGTCGAAAAACTAGAACACTTCAATAAAAGCGACTTTTCCTATAGCAAACTAAGATAAGTGGACCCTATTTATTGAAATCTGTTTTTTGTTTTGTTTTCAAAATTTTGGTATATTGTTTAGTTATCTAACAGCCAGGTTGACCAGGTTGACGCTCATGAGCATGAACAAAATCATATATTCGTATACATATACAGTGCCCGGCATAATTATTTTGACAAAATCTACATTTGCCTTAAAAGGCGTGTAATTATTGTCAGAATTCATAAAACGGGATAATAACAGCTTAGGGGTTTTCTTTAAATAAAGTTTTTCTCAGTTAAATAAAAATTAATGGATCTAAAAAATTCCAGCTTAATTTCAGCTTAGGAAGGCGAATGTTTAAATGGGGAGGCAAAAGCAAAACAGCATAAGTATTTTGACACGTCATAATTATGTTACTTTTGGTAATTTATCGTACCTTTTGGTACCAAAATTAATTGCTTTAGTTAAATTATTAAGTTTTAAGTAAAAATGTACTTGACAGTACTAGATTTTAAATTAAAATAGGGAATGTTGTTGTCAAAAGTTGTTACGAAATTTGAAATTACAATTTCGGGGATAAGTGTAACTAATGATTAGATATTGCTGCAGTTATCTATTTATTTTGTAACTAATAAATATCAAAATACTGGAAACTCTGTAAATATGAACGATCTAGGCAGAAAATGTGATATTACAGACGTTGCTCTCCTCTAGATAGAGCAGAATTACAAATCTAATCTTACTCGTATTTATGCACACATATCCTCGTCTTCTGAGCAATTCAGATGTTAAAACAAGTTCTCTATTAAGCCTAGAACCCCTAGACATTAGAAAAAAATTAATTTGAAGTCATGTTTTTTTCGGTTTATAAGGCATACCTACAAAAATTGTCAATTAGATTTTCAATAAAAATCATTTACCCCCCACAATCATTGTGGCGAAGCATATTGTGGACTGATAAAAATATATTTGAAAATAACTAATCTTAGAATACAGTTTTCGGTAAGTTTGGGTCAAAAAAAAAAAAAAAAAAAAACACCAAAAAGTTGGGTATCTTTGTGATATAAATGTCCTTGTGATGCTATTTCCATGCCCAAATGCTGCCAGTCATTATAATAGTGTGATCCACCGTTTAAAGTACTGCGATATTTAATTTAATTTTATCGTTAATGATATGGACTATAATGAATATTCTGGCACTTTGAGCGATCTTTTATAACAACATGGCAGTAAACTGATCGAAGTGTTCTGTAATAATTTGCAGAACACTGCTGCTATGGTAAGGCTGGATTTTGTGGAGCACGTTTGAAGCGTATTTCGGGTTCAAACTTAAAGATATTTCCTTCAAATACCACATTTTTAAGAACAAAATGTTCTTACTCTCATAAAAAGTCGAAATCCGCAAAATATTCCGAGATAATGGGAGAAAATCATCGGAAATGTTGTTAAATGATAAATCTCTTGAATATCCCTATATCCTTGAAATATCGATCCGTAAATGGGTCCATAATGGTACAGAAGTGTGTGAAATATATTATTTTTACCGTATCCAATAACAATCAAAAATATAAATAAGACTTTTTTAATTGTTAAGGTCTAAAAATCAATAGAACAATTTTGTCTAAATACTTATGCCATGCAGTGAAATTTTATTTCCATTACAAAAGTGCAAGCGTATATTGGAATTGATAAAATTTATTACTAATTATAAGTACTCTAGTAAAGGATTAGCCAGAATATTTTTTCATATTTTTGTAGAAGACTAATGCGGTAAAAAACCAAACACGCCGTTTTTTCAAACATGTCAAAAAAATCTTATTGGGCCCTTCGCGTTTCTGTTTCCTGGGATCCAGACTCCCGAGTTTGACTTGAAGTTTTTTTTTATCCACAATCAGCGTTGCCGGTCGAAAATTTTTTCGGACCAAAATGTTCCTATTAACCGCCCAACATTTGAAATTCAAGTAATACACAGATACACTTTTCTGGATTTAATATTTAAAATAAATTTTAAAACACTTACTTGCTGTAATCACCGACATCGAATCCAAATCTGCTTTGTAGTTGGGCCGAAACGAGAGAGGTCTAAGTATTACAACGGAAATCGAGGAACCAGTTTTCCTAAATAATATATTTCGGAAACAGTTTGGTCCACCTGCTTCAAAAATGTTGGCAACAATAGATGACTTAAGGCCAACACACAATCAATCTTTGCTTGCTTTGTTCTCTTTTTGAAGCCAACCCAGCAAAATTTGAAGGAAGGGGAAGGGAAAGTCGTGAGAGATCCGATCTTTTCATTAGCATTTTAACCCATTCCTTCGATCAAATAAAGACGTTTTTTATTTACACACCTTTATATTTTCTTTTATTTACCTAAATATGTTTTAAGCTATATAAGGATTATTATTTACAATAGGCTTGGTATTGTCGGAGACTCGAAATCACGACCAACGTTGTTAAAACTCCCCTCGTGATGTTGTCTTACATTTCCTGTATACCATACAAGTACGACTTCTAAACAATTGGTGTTGTACCTAGCTCGAAACGTCGTGCAGACACTGCAATAAAAAGGAAATCCCAATTATCGTGCCAACAATAGAATCGGACTGCACTCTTTGGTATTATAAAAATTCCCTTATCTGCTCTAAATCTGGCATAGAACGAAATCAATCAAATCTCGCTTCTCGAATATGAAAAGAAAGAAGAAACGACTTTGGGAAAGAAAATGTTTTAACTTAAAAATAAATTAATAAAGGCCTGGGTACGTAGCTGCCTCGCCTGCTTGTCTTGTTCCCTGCTTCATTTCTGACATAATAAAAATAGAATTATAAAGAAGGCCGAGCAAATTTCGAACAAGGTTTCCCTTTTCTTTTTTGTTCTTTTATCAGAAGCAAGCAAGGCAGCAGGTGAGGCAGCTCCTGTACTCAGACCTTTACGCATAAATGATATTTTCCTGAAAAAGTCCCTCCTCTCCTTTCGTTACATATGATTCTCTATATATCCCTAAAAAGCAAATCGATTTGTAGATCCCTACGCACAGAGCTCAATTTTCCGAAAACCTGGCCAAAAATCGAAAAAACAGTTGTACCAATTTACACTAGCTTTGTTCCTTTACTCTTTTAATGGTAAGAGTGGTAAAAGAGGAATGTGTCAAAATTGCTCAAAATTTCTCTCTCATGAACATTTTTACCAGAATAGTAAAGGAACGGAAAAATGGTAAATCTTGCAGCAATGTCAAAAAGAAACGTGAAAAAAATCAAATTTCCTCTTTTATTTCACAGTTTTTAATTTAGTTTTGTCAGCGTTCGACTTTTTCTTCTGTTTTTCGTCCATTTTTTTCTTCATTGTGAAATAATCGTCAAACAAAAGTCGAAAAATCAATTCTGTCATTTTTTACCTGCAGAAATTTGTCTGGTAGCCTGTGGTAGACGAGAAAGCCATTTTCGCTCTCTCTTCTCTCTCACTCTCTTAAAAATTGCTTCCAGTTTTGCCACTTTTCGGGGTTAAGGAAGGCTTTGCAGGTTAAAAATGGTAACAAATGATAAAAATGGTAACATCAGGTAAGTAAAGGAACACATCTACTAAGTAGTGTCAAATATTGTTTATAGGAGTCTACTGCGTGTAGATGTGCAAAAATATATACGTTTATTGTTTAGTATTTAGGTGATAAATTGCAATTTTTATATAAGTTTTTTTGCTGATAAATTAGTTGTAATTATTTCATGTATTTGAATTGATAAAGAGTTTTGTTTGTCATGAAAATCATATTTAAATAAAGCATTAGTCATTTTCCAAACAAGACATCAAAATGACATGTCAATGCATTGGTGAAAATGACATGTCAATACATTGGTTAAAATGAAATGTCAATGCATTGGTTAAAATGACATGTCAAAGCATTGGTGAAAATGACATGTTTAGGATCCTAAAAAGAACGTAATCTTTTGGAGGTCACGCTCATGAGTGAAAAATACAAAAAAATGACATGCCAGATCACTTGCACTAGGCCGGGGCGATTTGAAAACCTTAATGGGCCCTTCGCGTTTCTGATTCCTGGGATTGAACTGAGCAAAAAAGTCTACTGGACCATATGTCTACGATGAAAATCGAGCCTCTCGATTTTGACTTTAAGTTTTTTATCTACGTTTTTTGACATCTTGGCATATAACAGCCAAACTATTGAGATTTTCGAACGAAAATGCCTTTAGTTCGTTTGGGTCGATTCGTTTTATTTTTTTATAACGGTAAAACTAGTGAAAATCTGGGTTTCTTATATGGCTACGTCAATATCGATGTAGAATTGCACGCTGCTCAAGAATATATATAGTTTGTGGGGTCTACAATGATTGTTTCGAGTAGTTACAAACGTAGTGACAAACTTAATATACCCCCATCCTATGGTGGAGGGTAAAAAAACTTCACAGCAGAGCCCGGCTGCCCCGGCTGAGGTTTGAACCTGGGTCCTCTCCAACAAACAGACAATGTTGTCGAGATCTCAGCGCTCTAAGCCACTGCCAATGTATCATATCAACAAACTAGTCGACATGATATCTAAAACTTCAAAAAAACTGAAGGCATTACAATTCATGAAGGAAACCCCCCTTCGATTGTATATGTGTATGTATTGAGAAAATGATTCCTAGACAAGACACTAGGGTGACTTGATAAAGAAACAGACTTCAATAAATACTTCATAATTACAAATTTGTAAAAATGTTTGTATAAATAGACGTTATCAAAATCAGCCTTTGGCTTCTAGCCATTAGCATTTAAATACGCCTGATGAGCCTGGCTTAAACCACCAGGCGAAACGATCGTAGCGTAATGGTTGAGTGTGTGGTTCAATACAAAACTCCTTAAGCCATGTTAGCTAGATTAATCCAATTAATTAATTAAAAACTTTCATAAATAATGGCCTTCGTCCTAAAAAGACAATATTGTGTAATGTTTAACTTTCTTAATAAGGTTATATGTTAAAGTAAAACAAACATTTCTAGATTTAATTCATATTTTTTTAGATTTATTTCATTATTATTTTTCTTTTTTAAGTTAGAAATCATAAAGAGACTTTAAATATTATTATATAATATATATAATATTATACATAATTTTGTTAGTATTAGTTTTTTATTAATAAACGTGATTTGATGTGATGTCCGAAAGTCCTCGTATGTTAAGAAAAAAGAGACGTTAGTAAATACCGATTATATTAAGATATTGTTAGAGTTTTCTGGTATGCAATAGATGAATTTGATGATGTAACTGGCTCGTTGGGGATGAATGCTCGATCAAAAGAAAATAACCGGAAGAGAGATAGACCAGAAATATTTTATTTAAATAGATCGTTAGCAATTGAAAATAAGAGGAACAAGTAAGAAAAGAGTTAAGTTCGGCCGGGCCGAACTTTTTATACCCTCCACCACAAATTTCAGCCATTTCGGTGGATTAATGTGACCACAACCTTCAAAAAACCGAAATCCGGAAGGTACCGTTTTATGGGGGCTATATGACGGCGTGGACCTATACCTAAAAATTTCTGGGGGAAAGTTTTATAAGCCTAAAGAAGACTAAATACCAAATTTCAGCCATCTCGGTGTGATAATGAGGCTAAAACATTCAAAATATCGAAAATCGGGAGATATCGTATTATGGGGGCTATATCAACACGTGGACCTATATAAAAATTTTATAGTAGAAATGTTTCTTAGTCTCTGGAAACACAAATACAAAGTTACAACCGACACTTTGGTCAAATGGGTCGGACACATTCAAAATATATTAAAATGACGCGTACTATAAAGGGGGCCTTATGTGGGGGCTATACCAAACCGTGGACCTATATAACCCAACTTTGGTAGGAATGTTTTCTGGCCTCTGAAGACACAAAGTACCAAATTACAACCAATTCCGAGGTCAAATGGGTCTAATACGTTCAAAATATACTAAAATGACGCGTACTTTATATGGTGCCTTATATGGGGGCTATACCAAAACGTGGACCTATATAACCCAACTTTGGTAGGAATGTTTTTTGCCCTCTGGAGACACAAAATACCAAATTACAACCAATTCTGTGGTCAAATGGGTCTAATACATTCAAAATAAACTAAAATGACGCGTACTTTATATGGGCCTTATATGGGGGCTATACCAAAACGTGGACCTATATAACCCAACTTTGGTAGGAATGTTTTCTGGCCTCTGAAGACACAAAGTACCAAATTACAACCAATTCCGCGGTCAAATGGGTCTAATACGTTCAAAATATACTAAAATGACGCGTACTTTATATGGTGCCTTATATGGGGGCTATACCAAAACGTGGACCTATATAACCCAACTTTGGTAGGAATGTTTTTTGACCTCTGGAGACACAAAATACCAAATTACAACCAATTCTGTGGTCAAATGGGTCTAATACATTCAAAATATACTAAAATGACGCGTACTTTATATGGGGCCTTATATGGGGGCTATACCAAAACGTGGACCTATATAACCCAACTTTGGTAGGAATGTTTTTGGCCTCTGGAGACACAAAGTACCAAATTACAACGAATTCGGTGGTAAAATGGGACAAATATCTTAAAAACTCCTTAAAACGACGACGCGTCACGCGTCATTTTGTGTGGGGGCTATACGAAAGCGTGGACCTACATAGCCCGCTTGCAATACCAAAAGTCCTACGTAAATATAACATATTTTCCCAAAGTTTCGTCAACCTACGTCAATCCGTTCGGACGCTAGAGTGATTTCCACAGACGGACAGACGGACAGACGGACGGACATGGCTATATCGATGTAGAATTGCACGCTGATCAAGAATATGTATACTTTGTGGGGTCTACAATGATTATTTCGAGTAGTTACAAACGTAGTGACAAACTTAATATACCCCCATCCTATGGTGGAGGGTATAAAAATAAAGGTAATAACCTTGAAATGGCAGAAAGTAATCCGAACGACCAGGGTCAAATTAGGGATATGTCCCAGACCATTGACGTTAGGAGGTGTAGGGGGTGACCCTCAGACCAGTGCAGCAGCTGCTTAGGGAAATTTGGCAGCCAATAGAATCCTGGAGAATAAACTCCATACCTTAAAAACAGAAATGGATGACATAAAAAAGAAGTTAATAAATTTGACCAAGGCTATACAAGAAGGAAATGAAATAGCTTCTCAACAAAATAAAGCATTGGGCCAGTTTACAGGAAAGTATAAGGTCCCGACTGGCAACTCAGTACCATTGGATCCTGCCAATGGCACAACAGAAATACCTTCTGCGATTCCGCTCAGAACCAGCAGAATAAACAAGCCTCGGCTCAGAATAGCCATCCGACAGATATGGATTTAGAAATAATAAATAAGGTCTTCATTTCGATGGGAGCTCATCTGGCCTCTCTGTTGAAGAATTCGTATATCGGCTAGAATACTTCCAGCGTCAATACCAAATTCCTTGGGCTGAAATAATACGCGACTTTCTGGTTATACTCACCGGAAGGGCGGAGTCGTAGTATTGGTTGTTTGAGAAAACAAACAAATTTCATGATTGGGATGAACTCAAATAGAGTCTATTGAGCCAATACCAATCCTCAAAAACCAATGTAGAGTTGATAGCCGAATTAGCCCAAAGAAGACAACAGCCAAAACGAATCCATAGACGCATATTTCCAGGTCAGATGAGGGCGAAGTTGCTTCAATCGATATGAGAAGAGAATCAAATCAATGATCAAAATATTAAAGAAGAATATCAGGGACAACGTTAGTCGTATAGTATATCCTATTTCAGTCTCTTCAGTGGAACAACTTCGCATAGAATGCTGAAAAGAACTTCCTCAGGAGAGCAAATAGGCCTTATGTTCCACCACCATCTCGTCCACAAAGACAGGTCAATGAGGTTGAGTTTGAGGGGAGATATTATCGAGAGGATTATGATCATTATAGAGAGGGATTTGAAGAAGTTGATACCTTACAAAAAAATAGGCAACGCAATCCAAATATCGGTTGTTGGAATTGCCAGAAATCCGGTCATACCTTCAGGGAATGTGAAGCAACAATCAGGACATTATTCTGTTATAGATGTGGAAAGCCTGGTACTAAAACACCTCAGTGAGATATCTGCCAGCAGCGAAACCGGAACAGGGCCGTGGACACGTCCAACTGCAAACCACTAAGAGTTTTACAAAATTTTCAAAACCAGCCAGTTACACATACCAAATCCATATTAGACCATATATTAAAAGCTAACGAAGTTGCCTTCAAACCTGAAATAAGGCATTATACACCGTTAGAGATTTGCGAAAAAGCCCTATATTTACCAACGTTAAGACTGGCTCTGGTCAGCAACACCGAATAGTGAGAAAAGTGGAACTGGAAATAAAATACAATGACGTAATTATTGTTATTATTATAATATTTGGACAAAATGACATTTTGGAGGATGAAGCCTACAAACTTTATTATATTTTCGCACATTCCGGCGGCTTCACCTTTAACTTAAAGTCTTAAATGATATAACTTTTGAAGTTTGGAATGATCGATATATATCGCTGTGAACATATCTTGGAATGAGGGCTATCCTCATATCCGCAATGAAATATTTCTGTGTTACAGGGTGGAACTTTTATGCAAGCGAAATTATTCTCGTGATCGGGAGTTGGTGTATAACTACTTTCGAGAGAAACCAACAAAGTTTTTGCAAATCAAGGTATTAGCTTTACATAAGTGAAACGTGAAAAGTGTCGATTACTTTTCCTGAGCAGATGCTTAAAATTCTTCATCGATTTCTTTACTCTTACTAGTGAAAACATTTCTGTAGGATTTTTGAACTTTGGCGCATCTTTTACTAAGATCTTGCAAAAAACTTCTAATGAAGAATCTGTATGCTCATTATCGGGAACTTTGTCAAGAGATGAGGTAAACGTAATGAAATCATCTGAATCAAAAATGATTTCGCTTTTAAGAGCGTCCATTTTGATTAGAAAGACAAATACTACACGAGATGCAGTAAAATGCGAATTGAAATTGTTTTTAGTATTTAGCTCTTAACAGCTTTTAATCAATACTTGTTCAATTTCAGTATATGCTTTGGATATGCTGTAAACAAAAGAGAAAAATTATGGTATTTCTTGGACTTGACATTTTTTTGTGTTTCAATTCAATAATGCTAGAACAGCAGAGAAATAATTGCAAAATAACCATGGAATGTTCGAACGATAACGATAATAATAATGTCTTATTTAAAGAGGGTATAGTTTGTTTATTTACTTTATACGCACATACTCATTAAATACCAATAAAATATATAAAATATATACCCATGAGAGATTAAATATGTATCACGAGAGAACAGTTTCTGCACTATAAGTGGTGAGCGAAACATTAAAATCAAGATTGTTCAACAGAAAATAATATTT
This sequence comes from Musca autumnalis, assembly GCF_047663935.1. Lineage (NCBI taxonomy): Eukaryota > Metazoa > Arthropoda > Insecta > Diptera > Muscidae > Musca > Musca autumnalis. The sequence goes on from NW_027411755.1 coordinate 106,762,548, forward strand.
AATTCTCCTTGACCATTCACTATTAACTTAAAAGTATTTAAACAGAAGTACTGAGGCAATAGATAATCCTTTTTGTAAAAAGATATTTTTTGTATCTAAAGCTTTCAAATCTTTATTTATTTATTTATTTTTTTTTAATCTATGGCTATGACTGATGTTAGTCCGTGTTTAGACACAAAATTTCCCTGGAAAGTAAATTCAGTCTTTAGGCAATAGGGGTAGGAAAGAGTATTGAGGAGCTCCTTCCTCTCCGCTCACTCCCAAAAACTTAATTTACTTTCCCGAGAAATTTGTGTGTCTAAACACAGACTTAAAGTAGAGTTGTGTAGTTCCGGAACGAACTAGTTCCAAGGAACTATTCCGGACAAGGAACTATTTCCGGCTCTTTCATATGTATAGTTCCTTTAGTTCATATAGTTCCAGCCGTGCATATAATTCCATTCATTTTCTCTATTTAATTGCACACGCACTTCGATCTTTCTTTCAATAAACGTAAATCACATCCTCGTTACATCGCTGCAATTTATTTACTTTTATGTGAATTCATCCACCAAAAGATGAACACAAAAAGAAAAGAAATATTCGTTGAACTACCTCACTCTCGGAACTATTTGAAACGAAGGACATAGAAAGAACAATGAAAGAGAAAGGGCCAAACCTATAGCTCAGCGTGTTGCGCGTGCGTTCAAAAATACAAAAACAAAATACATGTATTTCAAATTATAGGTTTGGCCCAAAAATTCACTCTCGGAACTATGGAACTATATTAAGGAACTAGATCCTTTTGGCAAAAGGAATTAGAAAGATCGATCCGCTCCAGAAACTAGATTGCCCAACTTTACGTTAAAGTTCTCTCTTTGCTGTTGTTTGTTTAGCACAATGCATACGGTTCCTCTTTCTCACAATGTTTCAGAACAAGGGATGTTGCGACGCACAAGTTAGGTGATATTGCAGTTCTATGAGATGGATTCGATGATGTTTTTGTTGAGGATAAACGAGTAATGGTATTTTCGACTGCTGACAAATAATTGTTAAGTATAATTGTAGGACTACGTACACTTTAGTGACTCACAATGCAGCTGTGGTTAAATTTTAAAGATGGTAAAATGTGAGCCAATGAGTATCTGTTTTTTTCCTATTGTTTCTGCAAATATTCCCAGCAAAATTTGAAGGAAGGGGTTCTATGCGATGGCGTGATTTCATGGCATATTTTGCATTGGTTCAAAGCAAGTTGTGAAAGATCCGATCTGTTCATTAGCATTTAAACCCATCCGATCTTTTCATCAGCATGTGAATCATTTGTACAGATCACTATAAACAAACAAGTCGATTTGTACATCCCTACATGTAGCGACATCAAAACAAAAGAGTATACATATCCAAAATTTTTGTTATAAAATTATAAAATTACAAATTAAATGTAGGTTCACGAACTAGAAATTCTTAAAGGAGTGCTGTTGGAGTCCGTGTCCGCTATTAGCACACCACTTGCGTAAGTTGAAACCGCTGTCTTTCATAACTGGAATGAGTTGCTGCTGCATATTAATTGCCGTTATTAAACTGTCGGCTCCGCCCAGGCCATCGTCGACGTAAAAAGTCTCTTGGAGAAATTGCGAGACGAGCGGGTATCGGATTGCGTTGTCCTTGGCTAATCGTTGCAGGCATTTTGTTGCCAAATATGGGGCGGCTCTTGTGCCGTATGTGACTGTGTTGAGTTGGTAGTAGGTTATAGGCTGAGAGACATCCTTTCTCCAAATTATTAGTTGAAACTGGCGATCCTCAGGAGAGATTAGGACCTGTCTGTACATTTTCTCGACGTCAGTTGTAAAAACGTACTTGGGTAGCCTAAATCTCAGTAGTGTGGAGAACAGATCGCTTTGAACAGTAGGTCCTGTGTACATCAGATCGTTTAACGAATGTGATGACGAAGTTTTGGCCGATGCGTCGAATACTACACGAAGCTTTGTTGTTGTGCTCTCAGGTCGTTGCACGCAATGATGTGGGATCAAGTAGTGTGGTGAGCGAATAGCATCCGCCGATATTTTTGTCATGTGTCCTAGGTTCTCATATTCTTCCATGAATTTGACATATTGTTTCTTCAACTCAGGATCTTTCTGCAACCGGCGTTCGAGGGAGAAAAATCGATTGATTGCGATCCCATGTGAGTCTCCTAACGCGTCAGGGTTTTGATGAAAGGGTATTCGGACTACAAATCGATTTTTGTTGTCCTTGATGGTGTGCTGCTCAAAGTGATTTTCGCATTGTCTTTCTTTGATGGACATTGGTTTGTTGGTTGTCTTGATTTCCTCCAATTCCCATAGCCGGGCGATAGAGGCGTCAAGCGATTCATCCATGGTACAGATTCCACATGTAAAGTTCCTTGCCTGTTCCTCTTGAATTTTTCCTGAGATTATCCACCCAAACACAGTGTTCTGCATTGTGGGGAGATTCTTGGCTAATTTTATTTGTCCAATCGATAGCAGTTCGTGATAGTGTTCTGCACCTAGTAATATATCAATTTTATCAGGACGGTTGAAGGCTGGATCAGCTAGCGTCAGATTCTTTGGAAGCGACCAATCTTCAATGTTAATGAATTGTGATGGCTGTGGTGACAGGATACGAGGCAAGACAAATGCTTCAAGTCGAGTCGAATAATTGTTGATTCGAGACTTCAGAGCCACATTCAATCAATGGTTTGTTCTAGCGTTGGGTGCACCGATTCCGTTGATATTAATTGTTGACTTTTGCATTGAAATGCCAAGTCGCTTTACCAAACGTTCTGTGATGAAATTGACTTGTGAACCAGAATCAAGCAAAGCGCGGCACTCCACTTCTGCTTCATCCACCTTTATTTTGACTACTGCTGTGCTGAGTAGAACGTACGAGCTGATTTGTTCTTTATTTGCTGCGGCCAGCGAGGTGGCTTCTTGATTATTGGACGACTCAGTATTTACGGCTACCCCTCCGGCAGGCTTTGTACCAGTTTCACCTGATAAAGTCATACGACTATCTTGTTTGTTTGTAGACCCTTGCTTGCGTTCTAGATGCAACAGTGTGTTGTGTTTCTTGTTGCATTTCATACAGCATCGCGCAGTACATTGCTTTGATGAATGGCCCGCCTTTAAACAGTTTACACATCGTTTTTGCTTTTGTGTGAAATTTAGTCGTTCTGGTGGTGTCATTTTGAGAAAGTTCTGGCAGTGATATAGTTTATGGGTGCCATTTTTACTTAGAGTACATATGTTGTTTCCTTGGTTTGCCGATGCCACTGTAGCACAAGATTTAGATGAAGGTTTTTCCTTTTGACCCATTGCCTCCATTGACTGGAATCGAGTCTCCATAAATTCTAGTAATTGACTAACTTGCTGCAATTCCCTTGGGTTGACAATTGATCTTTCGTATTGATTGTAAATACTTCGGTCTAGTTTCTTCGACAGTAGATGAAGTAGTATTGGACTCCAAGAGGGCGTGTCGACTCCCACGTTCTTAAGCGCATGTAAGCACTCTTGTGTGACGTCATGTAGCTGCTTTATGGACGCGGCTGATGATCCGGTTGATGGCTGATCAATCAGTTGGTGTATAAGCGATGCTACCAGCACTCGCTTGTTGTTGTATCGGTCTTGCAAAATTTCCCATGCTGCTTCATAATTTTCGGCTGTTGCTGAAATATGACTTATCAAATTTTCCGCTTCACCAGTGAGATTGGCCTTAAGATACCACATCTTTTGTACTGTGGGTATGCGTTGATTGTTTACTAACTGCGTGAAAAGGTCAAAGAAGGCCGGCCATTTTAGATAATCTCCATTAAATTTTGGGATTGTGATTTTGAGCAGTGGCAACACATTCGCTTGCCCAACTTCTATTCCTTTTTCTGCAGTTGGTGTTGTTGTTTTGAAGTTTTCTACTACCATATTCTCCAGAGTGGTATAGGAGTCCATATCGTAGCCTTCTTCCAGTGGATTGCAACTGTTTTCCCATATTGAGAAATGCAGTTCTTGAATTTGTTCCCACAGTCTTTCCTTCAGTTTCATGTTGGATGCTGTCGGATCCATGGTAAGTACCCTATTCAGAGACGCTATCATAACGTTTTGTCTTCTGATTGCCGAATTGGTTGAGGATACTGAAGCTATTGAGCCGCCGTTGTTTATGGTTGATTTCTTTGCAGGAGGTTTATCAGCAGTTGTTTCTGATTCTTTTGAAGGCTCCAACATGGCTGACTCAAATAGCTCCCGGTACTTCATTGTAAGTTCAGACACCTGCTGGTAGTACTTCTCGGTGAAGTACTTGTGGTCCTTTGGATAATTTTCGAGACACTGTATTTTCGAGTCTGTGATTTCGAATTCAGCCCATGCGGCGTCTAATTTAGTGAGTCGATCCTTGTAGAAGCTAGTTGTTCTTTTCGAGATCGGCTCCTTTTTTGCATTGCGGATGACAGTTTCTATCCGATCACCCGTGGCTCGTTGAGCATCTACCAATTTACTGAACAAGGTCATGCCTGCCGAATCTTCACAGGTTGCCATTTTTAATTAGTTAATGTCCGGTATTCGCCCGAAGATTGCCTTCTGCAACAGTAGCTATATGTAATCCTTTGGAAGCAATTTATTCGCGTTTTCCGTGTATTGTCCAATCAAAATTTCGGTATTCTGTGCTTGACACGCTACTGTTCTAGAATGCCGACTGATGTCCTGGTGGACTTGCTAATGTTGATCCTGTGCCGGGTTACAGGATCTGAAATATTTTGGGATGTATTTTGTCCTATTGGAGGGACTCGATGTCACAAATGTGGTTGCGTGTTTCGTCCTATCGCAAGGACTCGGGCTCACCAAATGTGGTTGCGTGTTTCGTCCTATCGGAAGGACTAGGGGTCACCAAATGTGGTTGCGTGTTTCGTCCTATCGGAAGGACTAGGGGTCACCAAAATGTGGTTGCGTGTTTCGTCCTATCGGTAGGACTCGGGGTCACCAAATGTTTATTGAATGGACTGTTTTGTCCTTCAATTAGGTTTTAGATGTCGTTTATCAAGGCGGATCACCAAGATAAATTAAATGAGGTTGTAGATGTCGTTTATCAAGGCAGTGTCACCAAGATAAATTATAGTTTTAACACAAGCACATGAACTTGGTTAAATCGGAGAGGAAATGATGTATGCACAAGAAGGCTTTTTCAAGTTCTCACTTTCTTTATTGATAAATTTGTTCTTAAATACTAAATTATTGCTAAATTGCACATTGGATATCATGGTCTAGTGTGTTGGTAGAAATTACTTAATATACAAAATAATAATTACGGAAAGAAACATTGTAGTTCATTGCCCCACAACCATATTACAACATTGATTTTTACCTTTTTAGCCTATAACAACAGTAAATCTGCGTTTGCATTTCAACTAGAATATTTTGTTTGTGTGTTTATTTGTCGCAATGACATACTGTCTGAGTTATTGAACTCTATTACGATGTGAGTATATGTATGTAATTAACAATTTCATGAATGCACACATTTATTATGAGTTTAAACATGAATATAGTTTTGAATCAATGTGAATGTCTGAACAGCATTCGTTAAATGATCTGATGTACACAGGACCTACCGATGTGTTCTCCATACTCCTGAGATTTAGGCTACCCAAGTACGTTTTTACAACTGACGTCGAGAAAATGTACAGACAGGTCCTAATCTCTCCTGAGGAGCGCCAGTTTCAACTAATAATTTGGAGAACGAATGTCACTCAGCCTATAACCTACTACCAACTCAACACACATATGGCACAAGAGCCGCCCATATTTGGCAACAAAATGCCTGCAACGATTAGCCAAGGAGAACGCAATCCGCTACCCGCTCGCCTCGCAATTTCTCCAAGAGAATTTTTACGTCGACGATGGCCTTGGCGGAGCCGACAGTTTAATAACGGCAATTAATTTGCAGCAGCAACTCATTCCAGTTATGAAAGACAGCGGTTTCAACTTACGCAAGTGGTGTGCTAGTAACCCTCAACTGCATAAAAACATTTCAGAAGGAGATCAAGAAGTAAACGTAGATTTCGAGAGCTCAAAGGCTGACACCGTTAAAGCATTAGGACTAACATGGCTTCCAAAAGATGACACATTTTGTGTAAAAGTTAATATTGATTCCGTCAGAAGAATCACTAAACGTACAGTTACATCAGATCTTGCCAGACTTTTTGATCCATTAGGAATACTGTCTCCAGTCACAGTTACGGCCAAAATATTCATACAAGAATTGTGGGAGTTAAAATTAGACTGGGACCAATCGTTACCAGAATCCTTACACTCTAAATGGACCACGTTTCGATCGGACTTAAACGCTCTAAAAATCCTAGACACATTTTTAAGGGGAGAGTGCCAGAATCAAGACAACTACGCATCTTCACAGATGCATCAGAAAAGGCGTATGGCGCAGCGGCTTACATACGGTCAACCTTTAAAGACGGAACTACCATGACACGTCTCCTCTGTGCGAAATCTCGCTTTGCCCCACTCAAAAGGCAAACCATACCACGTTTGGAGCTTTGCGCAGCAGCACTTGGAGCCCAGCTAGCTTCAAAAATCAAAATCGATCTTCAATTGACGTGTCCAACCTGGTTTTGGACTGACTCAGAAATCGTGCTGGCCTGGATAAACTCATCATCTGCAGCATTCAACACATTTGTGGCCAATAGAATTGCAATCATACAAGAAATCACTCAGGCAGAACAATGGCGTCATGTCAGCTCAAAGTGCAATCCAGCCATATACTATCTCGCGGCATTTCACCAACAGCCCTTAAAGATTGTACTCTTTGGTTCTGTGGTCACTTGTTTTTACACGGAAAAGATACAATGTGGTCAGCAAAATTCAATTCACATCTTGCAATTTCGACTAATCTTGAGAGAAAAAGGAAGATACCAGAGGCACTCTTCGCCTCAGTAACACCAAACGACTTTATATACAAAATAAATCACAACAACTGGATCATACGTCTACAACGAATCATAGCATACGTTTTGCGCTTCATTACTCAGAGCATGTGCAAAAATATCCTTCGACAGGCCCAAGGATGACTTACAATGGTCGAGCTAGACACGGCTTTAAAGCATATAATCAGACACATACAAGAGTCGGACCTTAAGGAAGAAATTCAACAGCTGAAGAAGTACCAAGTAAACTGTGTAACCTGTCACCATTTTTGGACAATGACGGCTTAATTCGGGTTGGGGGTCGTCTTGAAGCATCGTCCTTGTCATTTGACTCCAAGCATCAACTCCTTATTCCCTATAAGGACCCAATTTCAAAATTAATATTTGAAATGGTCCACAAGGAAAATAAACATTGTGACGCGCAAACATTGCTGGGAATCGTACGACGACGGTTTTGGCCACTAAATGGAAAGATTATGTCTCGAGCTACGGTTCATCGCTGTACAACATGTAGCAGAGCTAAGTCAGCATTATTTAATCAAGTTATGGGAAACTTGCCTTCCACGCGTGTCACACCAGCCAGGGCCTTCATTAATACTGGGGTAGATTTTTGTGGCCCAATAACAGTACATTACAAACTTCGGCCACACAAGGCCTACATTGCAGTATTTTGTTGCTTTTCGACGAAGGCAGTACACCTGGAACTAGTGAGTGACCTCACCACTAAGGCATTCATAGGTGCTCTTAAAAGATTCATTGGTTGCAAAAAAAGGCATTCAGTTTAATTTCATTCCGCCAAGAGCGCCTCACTTTGGTGGGCTCTGGGAAGCCGCTGTCAAGTCAGCAAAACATCTTCTAATTAGAAGCATGGCGAACGCATCCTTGACTTATGAAGAACTCGAAACTTTGGTCATTGAAATTGAAGCCATATTAAACTCGAGGCCTATTTCTCCAATGTCAAATGATCCCAATGATATAAGTGCACTCGCTCCAGGACACTTTTTGATTGGAGAACCACTCACAGCACAAGTGGACTCACAAGCAAAGCAACCAACCTTAAGCCTGACAATGGAATCTTGCTTCTCGACTTAAGCACGAATTTTGGAGCAGGTGGTCACGAGACTATCTAAATGAATTGCAATATCGTTATAAGTGGCAAGAGCAGTCGAAGAATCTACAACCAGGAGCCATTGTCATTATAAAAGAAGACAATGTTCCGGTCATGAAGTGGCCTTTAGGTCGTGTTATCAAAACATACAAAGGAAACAACAATGTAGTGACAGTTGCTGACGTAAAAACCGCATCCGGGGTCTTTAAAAGAGCCATCCAATATTTAGCACCACTTCCGCGACTCGAAGAAGACAATACATGCAAAGACCAGCCGAGCATGCAATTGTCACCAAACCCGATCAATGAGGAAGAGCTGGAAACGCAATCATCTTCAGCATCACCAGACGAAAGTCCAAGCAAAAGAAAACGAACGACTCCAAGCTCCAGCATCATGCTAACGATGATCGTCGCTCTATTTGCACTTCCTTTAATTTGTGCAAACAAAATAGAGGTAACCAATTTTGAACCCAACATTGGAATACACTTTGAAGGAATTGGCACCACACGTATCTCAAGATCTGAATTTCCATTCATAACGTACTACGAACTACAACCATACTGGCGAGAGATGAACACATTTAAAAATGGCACCTTGGCACTCCAGAAGTTAGGCACCCTCATATCCCAAAGGACACCATGTCTGAACATTCTGCATACCCTTGAACTCAGTTTCTCAGACCTCAAGGACGAGAACCTTTTACTAAAAAACAAGAGAAGCAAACGTGGTGCTGTAAATATTGTTGGAAACATTGCTAACTCACTGTCTGGAGTTTTGGACTCAAATTACGCGGAACATATATCGGACACTATCACCTTGATCAAGAAAGATGAAAACCACATGAAACAGCTCTTAAGAGACCAAACTTCAATTATTAACTCAACCCTCAACATTTTCAAACAAGATGAACTGCAACTAAAAGAAAACTTCGACAGCCTCGATCATCAAATGAACAACATTGTGAAACGGCTACACGAAAACGAACAAGAGAATCACCAATTTAATCTGTTCCAAAATATGGTGTCACTATCTTCCCAATTGGCATTGATGTCAGTAAGGCTACACCGAATACAAACAGCAATAATAACAACATTGTCCGATTCGCATCATGGACAAATCAGCCCAATGTTACTATCACCGCTACAACTTCAATCAGAGTTCATACCAGCATTGCAGCTACCTGTCCGTCAAGAGAATCTCCTGCAGCTCTACAAAATTATGAATGTAAAGAGAGGAGTCACAGATAATCATATCATTTTTTACATAACAATTCCTCTATGCGACCCAGAATCTTTGGAACTGCTTAAACTACATACAATTCCAGCACCTGTCAATAGCATCATGATGATCATTAGGCCATGCAGCGACCTCATCGCTATAACTGCCCACAGAGATGAGTATTATACATTAACAGAACAAGAATGGGCAGCATGCACACCACTAACAGAAGATGAAGTCTTATGTCCAAATATGCAGTCCAAATTCAATGCAGACGCAGCCAAGTGCCTATGCGAAATTTCACTTCTTAATAACCTCACTCGTGCCAGTTGCACCGTGGAGCCATTCATAGACAACACATCGATAACACAACTAAAACACAGCAATCAGTGGATGTATACAATGTCACATCAAACTCAAATAACCACTGTATGCAATCAAGAGCACTCTCGAGTAATATTACAGGGCACCGGACTCACTAAAATAAGTCCAGATTGTACCCTAAATAAATAAACATTTATGGCTACCCGACGGGGAATTGAACCCCGGTCTCCCGCCTAATGTTTATTCAATGGACTGATTTGTCCTTCAATGGGTTTGTAGATGTAGTTTATCGAGGCAGTATCACCAAGATAAATTGGGGTTTTAACACAAGCACATGAACTTGGTTAAGATCGGAGAGGAAATGATGTATGCACAAGAAGGCTTTTTCAAGTTCTCAATTTCTTTATTGATAAATTTGTTCTTAAATACTAAATTATTGCTAAATTGCACATTGGATATCATGGTCTAGTGTGTTGGTAGAAATTGCTTAATATACAAAATAATTATTACGAAAAGAAATATTGTAGTTCATTGCCCCACAACAATATTACAACATTGATTTTTACTTTCTTAGCCAACAACAGATCAACAATCAGCGTTTGTATTTCAACTAGAATATTTTGTTTGTGTGTTTACTTTGTCGCAATGACATACTGTCTGAGTTATTGAACTCTATTACGATATGAATATATGTATGTAAATAACAATTTCATGAGTGCACACATTTATTATGAGCTTAAACATAAATATAGTTTTGAATCAATGTGAATGTCTGAACAACCATCTTTGGACGTACCCATGGGCATTCGGCAACTGCTGCTGCCACCGCACTCTGCAGAGATTCCACGGGCTGTCGGAATAAGGCGTCTGCCACCACGTTAAGACCTCCTTTCCGATATCTGATCGTGTAGCGGTATTGTTGGAGCTCCAGGGCCCCTGTGGCCAATCGTCCTGTCGAGTTATCGATTGAAAATTTCCCACTTCAGCGCCAGATGGTCTGTCAGAACCTGGAACTCATATCCTTCTAGGTACGGCCGCATTTTCCGGATTCCCTGTGGCGGAGTAGTTCTGCTCTGCCCCGTTGAGTGTGCGGCTGGCGTATTCTTGCGTAAGCTGGCGAATTCTTGCGTAAGCACAGCGCCACGCCGGAAATCACTGGTGTCCATCTCCAACATGAACGTCCGACCAAAATCCGGACGGGCCAGGACAGGAGCTTGGGTTAATCTGGCCTTAAGAATTTCAAAGACTGTCTTCTGATCCCCTAAACAGCGCCAATGTTTCCCTTTCTTTAGCATCGAAGTCAGCGGGTTGGCCAATGTTGCGAAGTCTGGAACGAATCGGCGATACCAGCACACAACACCGAGGAGGCGCCCTAATTCCTTTACGTTTCCTGGGGGTTTCATCTCCAGAATAGCTGCCATCTTCTCCGGATCCGTCTGGAAGAACTGACACTATTCTGGGTTGATGCGTAAGTTTGCGGCCCGTAGCCTTCGGAATATTTCTTGCAGATTAGCGAGGTGTTCACCCGGAGTTCTGCCGATCACTATGATGTCATCCAGATAAGCCATGACTCAATCCATGGCTCGTTGGAATGTCGCTGGGGCTAAGAGCAGTCCGAATGGCATTACACGCCACTAGAATAAACCCCTGCCAGCAACCGTCAAGGCCGTATTCTTCTTACTTCCCTCCTCTAGCGGTATGTGCCAATAGCCGTCTTTTAGTTCTATTCTGCTAACGTATTTCGCTTCACGGCGATCTAGAATTGACTGGATACGGGGAAGCTGGTAGGCGTCTGGATCCGACTTGCTATTGAGGTGACGGCAGTCCATGCAAAGCCGCTATGTTCCGTTTTTCTTTTGAGCCAATGGTGAAGCCATTGGCTAGGAGTTCGTTGATTGTAGCGTCGATGATAGCCTGCATAGCTGGATTTCTCGCGGCATAGCGTAATTTGAAGGGCCGGTCGTCGGCCATTACGATGCGGTAGGTGGCAGCTGTGGAAGGCCCATGAATATCTTTGAATTTCTGGAGCTCGGTATCAAGTTAACTTTGTATCCTCTGTAGATCAGCATTAAGTGATCACTTAATGGTTGTGAGTGCTCAAGGGCCGGGGTATCCGTCGTACGACGGCAACGGGGTTCTGTGCTTTCACATTCGCATGTTTGGCCAAGATAACGGATCTTCTCCGCTGTGGTAGCATCGCTCAGGAATTGCTTAGTCCTGGAATAGACACACGAAAGGCCTGCCATCGTCATCCGGGCCCCAAGCTTTGCTAGAAAATCCAGAACTATGATGACATCCTCTGTTGCTTCTGGCATGACGAGCAAACGCATAGGGACGAGTTGATTGCAGAGATCAATTGTGGTTTCGACGGCCTGTCGTATAAGGGATTCGCTGATGAAGGAGCTCGTCGCGCCAGTATCAACGGTAGCGGCGATGCGCAGATTACCTGTCCGATTGTGGCGACCAGACGTAGGATAGGATGTGCAGAGCCAAGTTCAATAGTGGGGTTCCCCGGCGACACGCCGCCCTCGGATTTATAGGCGGTAATCGTGGTGGCCCTGGCTGTGAGTGACTAGGGTCAAGACGACCTTGTTATTCTCTGGCGGCGGCAAACTTTCGAGATCGGCGGTCATTTCCAGCAACTCGTGGAGTGTATGAAAGTCTCTCCGCCTAATGTACCAAAGATACTCTGGCAACGCATTGCGGAAAATGCGCCCTAACTCTTGTTCCTACTATTAAAAAAAACTATTTCGCATGAGGTTCTGGATACTCAGCGAGTAATCTGTCGTCGCGTACGTATCTTGTCCTCGAGCTGTTCGAAGTACCGGGTGGTAAGAAAAACCGTTGGAAGTCTCCTCGGAAGTCGGTCCAGGAAGGCCAGGGTCTGCTGTTATTTCGGAATCAAACCAAAGTTTTTCCTTTGATAGCCTCCGGCACCATCTTCGGCAGCACATCCAATTGTAGGGCGTACATATTGGCCAATTCCTCCACCCTTTTTAAGAATTCTAAGGGGTCCCGGCCGCCTTCGAAGCTTAGATTCCATTTCCGAACCTGATCAGCGATGGAGCGTATATCTATGTTAGGCGGTGTCGGGGTTCCGAGTTCTGAGGGCGTAGTCGTACCGCCGGGATCGGTCACAGCGAGCATGGGAGTTACTCCAGTTTTGCTATCACCTTTTGATGTGCTCTGTTCGTGTATATCCTGTAATTGTATCAAGCTCGCTAGATCTTTGGCATTGGCTCCTCCTTACGCAGGCCAAATGCCAACACAAGAACAGTCCTTTCCTTGTTGAAACTGTTTATTCTTTACTCTTGTCCCTGCTCGGGCGCTACAATTGCCTTCGTTCGCTGGGGTTAGAACGCTATGGCCAAGGTTACGTCATAGAAAATTTATTTGATTCAATAACTTGAGCAATGAAATACACTTTGTTTGGGATCTTTACCTCTTTATTGGCGTTAGCGACTGATCTGATATATACACGATAAGGGGGGTTAATTTGGTACGGAACTCCTTTGTCCTGACTGCGGAAGCGGCAAAGATAACACGCTTCAGACCATGGTTGGGTGTTAATTGAATTCTGGGCAGGGCGTCCTAATCACTCCTTCGGCCGTCGGTAATCGGCGTAAGACAACACCCTTATGGGGGTTTACTTGAAGCGGTGTACGCCCGTCCGGGCTGTTGACACGGCTAAGCGGCGTACAAAGCACGCTTTGGGTGAAGTGTTACGCACCTATCCAAGTCGTAAGGCCAAGTCTGCGACAGTCAGTGTACGAAGCCCGTTGTTTTTACGTCGAAAAACACGAGCGGCGTAGTGAGCGGCATACAAAACACGCTTCCCGAGTCGAAAAACGCGAAGTCGGCTATAAGCGGCGTACGAAACACGCTTATCCGAAGCAAAAACCCGAAGACTGCGATAAGCGACAAACGAAACACGCTTATCCGAAGCAAATCCCGAAAACTGCGATAAGAGGCAAACGAAACACGCTTATCCGGAGCAAAACCTGAAGACTACGATAAGCGGCAAACGAAACACGCTTATCCGAAGCAAAAACCTGTGGATTGCGATAAGCGGCAAGTGAAACTCGCTTATTCGAAGCAAAAACGAAATACGCTTATCCGGAGCAAAACCCCGAAGTCTGCGATAAGCGGAAAACGAAATACGCTCATCCGAGGCAAAAACGAAACACGCTTATCCGAAGCAAAAACCCGAAGACTACGATAAGCGGCAAACGAAACATGCTTATCCGAAGCAAAACCCCGAAGACTTCGGTAAGCGGCAAACGAAACACGCTTATCCGGAGCAAAAACCTGAAGACTGCGATAAGTGGCAAACGAAACACGCTTATCCGACGCAAAACTCGAAGTCGTCTTATAAGCGGTAACCGCTTACGTGAACTGAGACCACGATCGGATTATAGCCGGTTGTGGTGTAATTGAATGTTATCGATACACGCATCAATACATCTCTGTAGATACCCACTTAATCAACTGTTACACCAGCCGTTTCATCAGTAAATCCCGTTATTTATATTTATATATATATATATATATATATATATATATATATATATATATATATATATATATATATATATATATATATATATATATATGTAGGACATTTTTGTAAATAATAATAATTTTTGTAAATAATAATTGAATATGTTTTTACTGCCAACTAATTGGCAACTTATAAAAACCTAGTGTCCATCGAGGAATACTTTATGAGGCAGCAGAGAAGGAAAAAAGAAGAGCTAGTTAGAATTCCGCGGACGGAAAAGCCGAAACATAAAATAGGAGGTAAACTTGTGCAGCTCCGTCGTAAGTTGGCAGACCTTAAGGCCAGAATAAATTCAGATCCTCCACCACCATGGAATGTTGCCATCGAATTGTGGAAGCTGGTGGACGAAATTAAAGCCCAAATGCCAAAGAAGAATGGGCTAAAAAAAAACCCAAACACACAAATGATGACAAAATAAATATAATCAATAAAATAAACAGTACATTCTTTTTATTATATAAATGGTTTAAATTCACTAATTTTTACAAAAAGGAAACATCAGAAATAACACTTAAAAAACAAAAACTTGAAAAACGAAAAGAAATCACAAAATCACAAATAATAAGAAGAATCTAAATAAAAACTGCAGAAAATTACTTATCACGATAAACTAATAATAACAACTACTCGGGTGCTACAATAACAATCAGATAATCTGCAACTACAATCAGAGGTGATTTTGAATGACCTAAATCAATCTGTAATTTACACAATGCTGTAATTTACTAAGGGGGTTCACACTTGTAAATATGTTTAATGGTTTTTTTTAATAAAATTTTTGAATATTTTTAAGTAATTATAACATATAAATGGAGGAAATTATCGGATATGTACATGAATTAGATACATTAAAGACAAATTTAATGAAGAGAGTGAACAAAGTATTTTCTCGGAAATATGTTGATAAAAATTGGACAAATTAAGAATAATTGAAAATAGAGTAAGTGAAGTTGAAAATACTGAAGAATTAACTCAGTCCAAAGAAGGAATTGAATTATTGTGTAAAGAAATAGAGGATAATTTTAAAAACAAAAAAAGATAAAGAAATCTTACCAAACATGGCATTTGACATTTCGGTAGTAGGAAAGAATCTACAGGTGTTTAAGGGTGCGTACAAGTTCTTAGACGATTTTTTGTCTCAAACTAAACTATTACATGATTTGGTAATAGAAGAAGAAAGAGAGCTATTCATTAAGTACGTTTATAAATTTAAACTTTCGAGCCAAGTGCGGAGCACTTTAGGTCGATCAAATAAACCAACAACATATGATGAATTGCAACAAGTTCAGACAGAGTTAGGAACTACAAACCAGGGAAGTGCAACGATTAATCCTGAGTATAGACTATTTTGTTATCTAACCCTCCAAGTAATGTGAATGAGGCTGTTCAGAGATGCATGCATGCAGAAAAATGTTTAGGAAATGAGGATAAAAGTGTTTATACTATAAAAAAGAACATGAATGGAGGAAGAAGTGGTAGTCCTAACAACAGTTACAATGATAGATATAGGAACAGTGAAAATAATAATTATAACAATTACAACAGACGATATAGAAACTATAATGGATACGGCCGAGGACATAATGCAAGGCATAATAATGAGCATAGACCAAATAACAAAGGAAATGGAAGTAGCGGTTATAGTGGTTACAATAACAACAATGCAAATAATAGAAGAACAGTTACGATAGTTACAACAAAACATACAACAGAAGGCCTTCGGTATTATGATAGAGGTAGACAATTCAACAATAACACATACCAACGTAATCGAAGTAACAACAGAAGGGAAGATGAATTTAGAGCGTATGCTTATGAGGGTGACGTTGGGGATGAATGATACCAAGCAACGGTCTTGACCGGCTTTAACATGGCAAAGCCCAGGATTTATCTTGGTCCCTCTTTCATCTCAAGTGGACACTGACCTCCCCGTGGTGTCACCTGGGGAACTGCCTTTAACACCCGTTAAAGGTAGTGAGCAAACATGTGCCGCGCGTTCACCCATAAGAACGTTAAAAACTTGGGTTTGGGCGTCGGGTTAGTAACCCTCCCCTAGAAAAAACATCCTACTATGAAAAAACGAAAGAAAAGAAAAACAAACCCCTCTAAAGTTGACGAACCCCGCAAACGTTTTAAGGACCATGATCTGCGAATCTGCACCTGGAATGTTCGCACTCTTTATAGAGAAGGTGCAGTCTTCGCATTGGCAGACGTACTTGAAAAGTACAAGGCCGATATTACTGCCATACAGGAAATACGATGGATTGGGAAAGGCGTCACAACAACACCTAAAGGTGACGCACTGTATTATAGCTGCCATGACGTAAAGCGTGAGTTTGGTTGCGGATTCGTAGTTAGTCGGAGACTAAAACATCTGGTATCCAGCTTCACCCCAGTGAATGACAGACTTGCTGCAATTCGAATTAAAGCTAAATTCTTCAACATCAGCTTTATTTGCGCTCATGCTCACACTGAAGAAAAAGACGAACAGACCAAAGATATATTTTACGAGCGCTTAGAAGAAACATATGACAGTTGCCCTGCCCATGACATTAAAATCATTCTAGGCGATTTTAAAGCCAAAATTGGAAAGGAGAATATCTTTGGCCCAACAGTCGGGAAATTCATTCTCCACAGTGAAACATCTGACAATGGTATGAGGCTGATAGACTTTGCAGCTGCAAAAAACATGGTAGTTAGCAGTACCAGATTTAATCATCTCGATATTCATAAGGGCGCCTGGCTGTCTCCAGATCAAAGAATAAATAATCAAATTGATCATGTAGTAATAGATGGAAGACATTCATCCAGCGTGTTGGATGTACGATCGTTCCGAGGCGCAAACATTGATTCGGACCACTACCTTGTTGCAG
Source organism: Musca autumnalis (assembly GCF_047663935.1). Classification (NCBI taxonomy): domain Eukaryota; kingdom Metazoa; phylum Arthropoda; class Insecta; order Diptera; family Muscidae; genus Musca; species Musca autumnalis. The sequence continues at coordinate 106,779,548 of NW_027411755.1, forward strand.
CAAAGGTACGTACCCGTCTAAACGTTGCAAATAAAGCACGAACAGACACAACGCGGAAGTTGGACATCGATAGGCTGCAAACACAACAGATAGCCACAGCATATTCCACTCAACTAGCCCAATTGCTTAACGCGAGCACTCCTTGTCCCGATAACATAACAACACAATGGCAACATATTGCCCACTCCATGCAAACAGCCGCAAAATCCATACTTGGATTCCAGAGACCTCCACAAAGGAATTCATGGTATGACCAGGAGTGTCGTGCTGCTACCGAAGAGAAATATGCGGCATATAGAGCTACTTTACAATAAGTAGCAACGCGTAGCGCACGAGAGAGATATCGGGAGAAAAGGAGAGAAGAGAAATGTCTTTTCCGCAAGAAAAAGAGAGAAATGAAAAAACGGGAGTGTGAAAAAATCGAGATGTACAGGAGCCAGAATGAAGTTTGAAAATTCTACCAAAGAGTGAAGCATCAAACAGAAGGCTTTGGTACAGGCAAGGTAATCTGGTAACTGTTCGAAGTACCGGGTGGTAAGAAAAACCGTTGAAAGTCTCCTCGGAAGTCGGTCCAGGAAGGCCAGGGTCTTTACTCTTGTCGCTGCTCGGGCGCCACAATTGCCTCCGTTCGCTGGGGTTAGAACGCTATGGCCAAGGTTACGTCACAGAAAATTTATTTGATTCAATAACTTGAGCAATGAAATACACTTTGTTTGGGATCTTTACCTCTTTATTGGCGTTAGCGACTGATCTGATATATACACGATAAGGGGGGTTAATTTGGTACGGAACTCCTTTGTCCTGACTGCGGAAGCGGCAAAGATAACACGCTTCAGACCATGGTTGGCTGTTCCACGGGTGTTAATTGAATTCTGGGCAGGGCGTCCTAATCACTCCTTCGGCCGTCGGTAATCGGCGTAAGACAACACCCTTATGGGGGTTTACTTGAAGCGGTGTACGCCCGTCCGGGCTGTTGACACGGCTAAGCGGCGTACAAAGCACGCTTTGGGTGAAGTGTTACGCGCCTATCCAAGTCGTAAGGCCAAGTCTGCGACAGTCAGTGTACGAAGCCCGTTGTTTTTACGTCGAAAAACACGAGCGGCGTAGTGAGCGGCATACAAAACACGCTTCCCGAGTCGAAAAACGCGAAGTCGGCTAAAAGCGGCGTACGAAACACGCTTATCCGAAGCAAAAACCCGAAGACTGCGATAAGCGACAAACGAAACACGCTTATCCGAAGCAAAAACCCGAAAACTGCGATAAGAGGCAAACGAAACACGCTTATCCGGAGCAAAACCTGAAGACTGCGATAAGCGGCAAACGAAACACGCTTATCCGAAGCAAAAACCTGAGGATTGCGATAAGCGTCAAGTGAAACTCGCTTATTCGAAGCAAAAACGAAATACGCTTATCCGGAGGAAAACCCCGAAGTCTGCGATAAGCGGCAAACGAAATACGCTCATCCGAGGCAAAAACGAAACACGCTTATCCGAAGCAAAAACCCGAAGACTGCGATAAGCGGCAAACGAAATACGCTTATCCAAAGCAAAAACCTAAAGATTGCGATAAGCGGCAAACGAAACACGCTTATCCGAAGCAAAAACCCGAAGACTACGATAAGCGGCAAACGAAACATACTTATCCGAAGCAAAACCCCGAAGTCTGCGGTAAGCGGCAAACGAAACACGCTTATCCGACGCAAAACTCGAAGTCGTCTTATAAGCGGTAACCGAAACTCGCTTACGTGAACTGAGACCACGATCGGATTATAGCCGGTTGTGGTGTAATTGAATGTTATCGATACACGCATTAATAGATCTCTGTAGATACCCACTTAATCAACTGTTACACCAACCGTTTCATCAAGAGATGTTTAACTTGTTTATGATTTATTGTTTACATTTAAGGATGATAGTTCATAAGAAAATAGGATAAGTAAATCCCGTTATATATATATATATATATATATATATATATATATATATATATATATATATATATATGTAGGACATTTTTGTAAATAATAATAATTTTTGTAAATAATAATTGAATATGTTTTTACTGCCTCGGTCGTAAGTTGGCAGACCTTAAGGCCAGAATAAATTCAGATCCTCCACCACCATGGAATGTTGCCATCGAATTGTGGAAGCTGGTGGACGAAATTAAAGCCCAAATGCCAAAGAAGAATGGGCTAACAAAAAAACACAAACACACAAATGATGACAAAATAAATATAATCAATAAAATAAACAGTACATTCTTTTTATTATATAAATGGTTTAAATTCACTAATTTTTACAAAAAGGAAACATCAGAAATAACACTTAAAAAACAAAAACTTGAAAAACGAAAAGAAATCACAAATAATAAGAAGAAGAATCTAAATAAAAACTGCAGAAAATTACTTATCACGATAAACTAATAATAACAACTACTCGGGTGCTACAATAACAATCAGATAATCTGCAACTACAATCAGAGGTGATTTTGAATGACCTAAATCAATCTGTAATTTACACAATGCTGTAATTTACTAAGGGGGTTCACACTTGTAAATATGTTTAATGGTTTTTTTAATGAAATTTTTGAATATATTTAAGTAATTATAACATTTAAATGGAGGAAATTATCGGATATGTACATGAATTAGATACATTAAAGACAAATTTAAAGAAGAGAGTGAACAAAGTATTTTCTCGGAAATATGTTGATAAAAATTGGACAAATTAAGAATAATTGAAAATAGAGTAAGTGAAGTTGAAAATACTGAAGAATTAACTCAGTCCAAACAAGGAATTGAATTATTGTGTAAAGAAATAGAGGATAATTTTAAAAACTTAAAAACAAAAAAAGATAAAGAAATCTTACCAAACATGGCATTTGACATTAAGTTGGCATACCTTAAGGCCAGAATAAATTCAGATCCTCCACCACCATGGAATGTTGCCATCGAATTGTGGAAGCTGGTGGACGAAATTAAAGCCCAAATGCCAAAGAAGAATGGGCTAACAAAAAAAAAACACAAACACACAAATGATGACAAAATAAATATAATCAATAAAATAAACAGTACATTATTTTTATTATATAAATGGTTTAAATTCACTAATTTTTACAAAAAGGAAACATCAGAAAAAACACTTAAAAAACAAAAACTTGAAAAACGAAAAGAAATCACAAATAATAAGAAGAAGAATCTAAATAAAAACTGCAGAAAATTACTTATCACGATAAACTAATAATAACAACTACTCGGGTGCTACAATAACAATCAGATAATCTGCAACTACAATCAGAGGTGATTTTGAATGACCTAAATCAATCTGTAATTTACACAATGCTGTAATTTACTAAGGGGGTTCACACTTGTAAATATGTTTAATGGTTTTTTTAATGAAATTTTTGAATATATTTAAGTAATTATAACATTTAAATGGAGGAAATTATCGGATATGTACATGAATTAGATACATTAAAGACAAATTTAAAGAAGAGAGTGAACAAAGTATTTTCTCGGAAATATGTTGATAAAAATTGGACAAATTAAGAATAATTGAAAATAGAGTAAGTGAAGTTGAAAATACTGAAGAATTAACTCAGTCCAAACAAGGAATTGAATTATTGTGTAAAGAAATAGAGGATAATTTTAAAAACTTAAAAACAAGAAAAGATAAAGAAATCTTACCAAACATGGCATTTGACATTTCGGTAGTAGGAAAGAATCTACAGGTGTTTAAGGGTGCGTACAAGTTCTTAGACGACTTTTTGTCTCAAACTAAACTATTACATGATTTGGTAATAGAAGAAGAAAGAGAGCTATTCATTAAGTACGTTTATAAATTTAAACTTTCGAGCCAAGTGCGGAGCACTTTAGGTCGATCAAATAAACCAACAACATATGATGAATTGCAACAAGTTCTGACAGAGTTAGGAACTACAAACCAGGGAAGTGCAACGATTAATCCTGAGTATAAGACTATTTTGTTATCTAACCCTCCAAGTAATGTGAATGAGGCTGTTCAGAGATGCATGCATGCAGAAAAATGTTTAGGAAATGAGGATAAAAGTGTTTATACTATAAAAAAGAACATGAATGGAGGAAGAAGTGGTAGTCCTAACAACAGTTACAATGATAGATATAGGAACAGTGAAAATAATAATTATAACAATTACAACAGAGGATATAGAAACTATAATGGATACGGCCGAGGACATAATGCAAGGCATAATAATGAGCAGAGACCAAATAACAAAGGAAATGGAAGTAGCGGTTATAGTGGTTACAATAACAACAATGCAAATAATAGAAGAACAGTTACGATAGTTACAACAAAACATACAACAGAAGGCCTTCGGAATTATGATAGAGGTAGACAATTCAACAATAACACATACCAACGCAATCGAAGTAACAACAGAAGGGAAGATGAATTTAGAGCGTATGCTTATGAGGGTGACGTTGGGGATGAATGATACCAAGCAACGGTCTTGACCGGCTTTAACATGGCAAAGCCCAGGATTTATCTTGGTCCCTCTTTCATCTCAAGTGGACACTGACCTCCCCGTGGTGTCACCTGTGGAACTGCCTTTAACACCCGTTAAAGGTAGTGAGCAAACATGTGCCGCGCGTTCACCCATAAGAACGTTAAAAACTTGGGTTTGGGCGTCGGGTTAGTAACCCTCCCCTAGAAAAAACATCCTACTATGAAAAAACGAAAGAAAAGAAAAACAAACCCCTCTAAAGTTGACGAACCCCGCAAACGTTTTAAGGACCATGATCTGCGAATCTGCACCTGGAATGTTCGCACTCTTTATAGAGAAGGTGCAGTCTTCGCATTGGCAGACGTACTTGAAAAGTACAAGGCCGATATTACTGTCATACAGGAAATACGATGGATTGGGAAAGGCGTCACAACAACACCTAAAGGTGACGCACTGTATTATAGCTGCCATGACGTAAAGCATGAGTTTGGTTGCGGATTCGTAGTTAGTCGGAGACTAAAACATCTGGTATCCAGCTTCACCCCAGTGAATGACAGACTTGCTGCAATTCGAATTAAAGCTAAATTCTTCAACATCAGCTTTATTTGCGCTCATGCTCACACTGAAGAAAAAGACGAACAGACCAAAGATATATTTTACGAGCGCTTAGAAGAAACATATGACCGTTGCCCTGCCCATGACATTAAAATCATTCTAGGCGATTTTAATGCCAAAATTTGAAAGGAGAATATCTTTGGCCCAACAGTCGGGAAATTCAGTCTCCACAGTGAAACATCTGACAATGGTATGAGGCTGATAGACTTTGCAGCTGCAAAACACATGGTAGTTAGCAGTAACAGATTTAATCATCTCGATATTCATAAGGGCACCTGGCTGTCTCCAGATCAAAGAATAAATAATCAAATTGATCATGTTGTAATAGATGGAAGACATTCATCCAGCGTGTTGGATGTACGATCGTTCCGAGGCGCAAACATTGATTCGGACCACTACCTTGTTGCAGCAAAGGTACGTACCCGTCTAAACGTTGCAAATAAAGCACGAACAGACACAACGCGGAAGTTGGACATCGATAGGCTGCAAACACAACAGATAGCCACAGAATATTCCACTCAAATAGCCCAATTGCTTAACGCGAGCACTCCTTGTCCCGATAACATAACAACACAATGGCAACATATTGCCCACTCCATGCAAACAGCCGCAAAATCCATACTTGGATTCCAGAGACCTCCACAAAGGAATTCATGGTATGACCAGGAGTGTCGTGCTGCTACCGAAGAGAAATATGCGGCATATAGAGCTACTTTACAATCAGTAGCAACGCGTAGCGCACGAGAGAGATATCGGGAGAAACGGAGAGAAGAGAAACGTCTTTTCCGCAAGAAAAAGAGAGAAATGAAAAAACGGGAGTGTGAAAAAATCGAGATGTACAGGAGCCAGAATGAAGTCCGAAAATTCTACCAAAGAGTGAAGCATCAAACAGATGGCTTTGGTACAGGCACGTCCTCCTGTAGAGACCAGCAAGGTAATCTGGTAACAAATACAGATAGCGTGCTCAGGATATGGAAGGAACATTTCTCCAATCTTCTGGTATCCAATAGTAGCGAAGACGATGATACCACAGATCCAATCCCAGAAGATGGTATAGAATGTATACCGCCCGGCCAAGATGAGGTAAAAACAGCAATCAACCGGCTGAAGAATAATAAAGCAGCAGGAGCCGATGGCTTACCAGCCGAGCTGTTTAAAACCGGAGGCGACGCGCTGATAAGGTGTATGCACCAGCTAGTTAGCACCATCTGGCAGGAAGAACACGTACCCGACGATTGGAACCTGAGCATCCTATGCCCCGTCCACAAGAAAGGAGATAAGACTGTATGCTCAAACTATAGGGGCATAAGTCTTCTCCCTAAGATAGTGTCAGGGATATTGTGCGAACGACTAAAGCCAATGGTCAACGAAATAATTGGACCATATCAATGTGGCTTTAGACCTGGCAAGTCCACCATTGACCAGATATTTACCCTGCGGCAAATCCTAGAGAAGACCCAAGAGATGCAGATCGACACATTTCACCTTTTTGTCGATTATAAGGCAGCATTCGACAGTCCCCTCCGATCAAAGGTATTCCACGCAATGTCTGAATTTGGTATCCCCGCAAAGCTCATCCGGCTTTGTAAGATGACATTAACTGATACTAGGTCCTAACTTAAAATTGGAAAGAACCTCTCCAAAGAATTTTGTACCAAAAGAGGTTTCAGACAAGGAGACAGCCTTTCGTGTGATCTTTTCAACATTTTGCTGGAAAAGGTAATACGAGATGCAAATGTCAAAAGAAATGGCACAATTTACACCAATAGCCACATGTTACTTGCCTATGCTGATGACATAGACATCATGGGACGATCAGTAAAGGAAGTAACTGATACCTTAAGGAAGGTCGAAGCAGAATCTGCGAAAGTGGGTCTGGCGGTAAACGGCGAAAAGACCAAATTGATGGTGTCGACGAGCAAAGCGTCCATAGAGCTCGGACCAACTGTTAAAGTGGGTACCTACAATTTTGAGGTAGTTAAAGACTTCGTCTACCTCGGCACTGCCATAAACACAACAAACAACATCAGTTGTGAAATAAGAAGAAGAATTGTATTGGCCAACAGATGCTACTTTGGTTTAAGTAAGCAGTTTAAAAACAAAGTCACATCTCGTCAATCAAAAATAACGCTCTACAAAACATTGATACTACCCTTGCTGATGTATGGCTCCGAAGCCTGGGTACTTGCGCAAGCAGACATGGCAGTGCTTGGTGTGTTTGAGAGAAAAATCCTTCGAAAGATCTACGGACCAGTCTGCGTTGACGGTGAATATCGACGTCGCATGAACCACGAGCTGTATCTGCTATACAACGACATCAATATAGTTAAACGTATCGAGATGCAGCGATTGTGTTGGCTAGGCCATATCATAAGAATGAGCGATGATGAACCCACTAAAAAGGCGTATGAATACATGCCACATGGCGGTGCACGCAGAATTGGCAGGCCAAGGGATAGATGGCGCAAACAAGTGGATGATGAGATGAAAAGGCGCGGTATTCCAGAGTGCGAAGCAACAAATAGAGAGGAATGGAGATCTCTTCTTAGTTCGGCCTATAGAACAAATGTTCTGTGATGGGCCAGCTAAGTAAGTAAGTAAGCTTATGAGGAGCAGGGAAACTGCGACGGCCAGATGACAGCGGAAGTTGTCCAAGAAGGCCAAATATGAAGATTTTTAATATTACCATTAAATCGAGTGCATTTATAACATTGAAATGCAAAAACATAGATAAATATCTATCGTTCTAAATAGATACAGTTGCAGATGTATCGATATGCAAAAATAAAGACATGAAAAATATAAATACAAACGAAATAGCAAAACTGAGTGGAATTACAGAAAATTCAGTGAAATGCATGGGAACATCTCACTTAATTGTATGCGCTGATACTGAAGAGATAGCACATACATTCTACATAGTAGAAAAAGATTTCCCGAAACCGACTGATGGTATAATAGGACGCGACATATTAACAAATTTTTTGTGTAAAATTGACTTTGAAACATATACAATCTATTTCCTTATAAATAACCATGAAATAACGTTACCAATAAATATAAACCAACAACGTGCAAAAGATATAAAAATACCAGCTCGAACGGAAATGATTGTACCAATCCGCGTGGATATAAATGAAGACAGCATTATTGTAAACAAAAGATTGCGAACGGAGTTTTTATAGCAAATTGCATAATACCAAGGAATGGTGTAAAACATTTTAAATTGTTTAATACAACTAATGAAAAAGTTACATTAAAAACACTGGAATTCGAACTACATAGACTAGATGATTACTATATTTACAGAGCTAGTAAATCCCATTCTGAACTGAATAAAAGAGGTGAAATTCTCCTGAGCAGCTTGGATATTGGGACAAATGATTCAGAAGCCAAAGATACCATAATTTCCATAGTAAAAGACTTTGAGGACATTTTTCACTTACCAGGGGATAAACTAACGGCCAATAACTTCTCCTCACAACATATAATAGTAAATGATAATACACCAGTATATGTTAAAAACTACAGGCTACCACAAACACAGATGAATGAAGTAAATAACCAGGTAGCAGAATTATTTAAGGATGACATATTTGAAAATTCCGTTAGTCCCTACAATTCTCCCTTGTTGGTGGTACCAAAAAAGGCTAAGGATGATAAGAAGAAATGGCGTTTGGTAGTAGACTTCAGAAAATTGAACGATAAAATCATAAATGACAAATTCCCTCTGACCAGATTAGAGATGTTCTGGATAGCTCGGAAGAGCGAGGTATTTTTCAACACTAGACATGACTAGTTCTTTTCACAAAATAAATCTTGACGAAGAATCACGTCCGCTTACAGCGTTTTCCACTGGAAATGGTCACTATCAATTTAAGAGATTACCGTTTGGTTTGAAGATATCGTCAAAAAGTTTTCAACGAACGTTGACGATAGCGCTAAGCGGTTTAGACGCGGCTGCATTTCTATATGTTGATGACATAATTGTCTACGGATGCAGTCTGCAACACCACAACAACATAATAAATGTATTTAATCGCCTAAGAGACTACAATTTAGTGCTTAACGCAACTAAATGCAGCTTTCTGAAACCAGAAGTTATTTATCTTGGATATTTGATCACCGACAAAGGCATAAAAACTGACCCAATGAAGGATGAAACAATAAGAAACTATCCATTACCGAAGAATGCAGATGAAACCAGAAAATTTGTAGCGTTCTGCAACTACTTCAGACGTTTCATTCCTGGATTTGCAGGTATTGCTAAGAGTTGTAATACTTTATCGAAGAAAGACAAGCCTTTCGAATGGAGCCCAGAATGTCAAAAAGCTTTCGAAACACTGAAAGAGAAATTATTGAAACCACCTATACTTCAATATCCAGATTTCGAGAGACCATTCATATAAACTACGGACGCTTCAAATTACGCTCTTGGAGCAGTCCTGTCCCAAGGAGATATAGGTTCCGATCTCCCAATATCTTACGCCAGCACAACTCTACAAAAACATGACTTAAATAAACCAATTATAGAAGGAAGAACTACTAGCTATACATTGGGGCATACATTTTTTTAGGCCATACCTTTATGGCCTAAAGAAATGGCACAATTTACACCAATAGCCACATGTTACTTGTCTATGCTGATGACATAGACATCATGGGACGATCAGTAAAGGAAGTAACTGATACCTTTAGGAAGGTCGAAGCAGAATCTGCGAAAGTGGGTCTGGCGGTAAACGGCGAAAAGACCAAATTGATGGTGTCGACGCGCAAAGCGTCCATAGAGCTCGGACCAACTGTTAAAGTGGGTACCTACAATTTTGAGGTAGTTAAAGACTTCGTCTACCTCGGCACTGCCATAAACACAACAAACAACATCAGTTGTGAAATAAGAAGAATTGTATTGGCCAACAGATGCTACTTTGGTTTAAGTAAGCAGTTTAAAAACAAAGCCACATCTCGTCAAACAAAAATAACGCTCTACAAAACATTGATACTACCCGTGCTGATGTATGGCTCCGAAGCCTGGGTAAAAATGTGTGTGTTTGAGAGAAAAATTCTTCGAAAGATCTACGGACCAGTCTGCGTTGACGGTGAATATCGACGTCGCATGAACCACGAGCTTTATCTGCTATACAACGACATCAATATAGTTAAACGTATCGAGATGCAGCGATTGCGTTGGCTAGGCCATTTCATAAGAATGAGCGATGATGAACCCACTAAAAAGGCGTATGAATACATGCCACATGGCGTTGCACGCAGAATTGGCAGGCCAAGGGATAGATGGCGCAAACAAGTGGATGATGAGATGAAAAGGCGCGGTATTCCAGAGTGCGAAGCAACAAATAGAGAGGAATGAAGATCTCTTCTTAGTTCGGCCTATAGAACAAATGTTCTGTGATGGGCCAGCTAAGTAAGTAAGTAAGCTTATGAGGAGCAGGGAAACTGCGACGGCCGGATGACAGAGGAAGTTGTCCAAGAAGGCCAAATATGAAGATTTTTAATATTACCATTAAATCGAGTGCATTTATAACATTGAAATCCAAAAACATAGATAAATATCTATCGTTCTAAATAGATACAGGTGCAGATGTATCGATATGCAAAAATAAAGACGTGAAAAATATAAATACAAACGAAATAGCAAAACTGAGTGGAATTACAGAAAATTCAGTGAAATGCATGGGAACATCTCACTTAACTGTATGCGCTGATACTGAAGAGATAGCACATACATTCTACATAGTAGAAAAAGATTTCCCGAAACCGACTGATGGTATAATAGGACGCGACATATTAACAAAATTTTTGTGTAAAATTGACTTTGAAACATATACAATCAATTTCCTTATAAATAACCATGAAATAACGTTACCAATAAATATAAACCAACAACGTGCAAAAGATATAAAAATACCAGCTCGAACGGAAATGATTGTACCAATCCGCGTGGATATAAATGAAGACAGCATTATTGTAAACAAAGAGATTGCGAACGGGGTTTTTATAGCAAATTGCATAATACCAAGGAATGGTGTAAAACATTTTAAATCGTTAAATACAACTAATGAAAAAGTCACATTAAAAACACTGGAATTCGAACTACATAGACTAGATGATTACTATATTTACAGAGCTAGTAAATCCCATTCTGAACTGAATAAAAGAGGTGAAACTCTCCTAAGCAGCTTGGATATTGGGACAAATGATTCAGAAGCCAAAGATACCATAATTTCCATAGTAAAAGACTTTGAGGACATTTTTCACTTACCAGGGGATAAACTAACGGCCAATAACTTCTACTCACAACATATAATAGTAAATGATAATACACCAGTATATGTTAAAAACTACAGGCTACCACAAACACAGATGAATGAAGTAAATAACCAGGTAGCAGAATTATTCAAGAATGACATAATTGAAAACTCCGTTAGTCCATACAATTCTCCCTTGTTGGTGGTACCAAAAAAAGGCTAAGGATGATAAGAAGAAATGGCGTTTGGTAGTAGACTTCAGAAAATTGAACGATAAAATCATAAATGATAAATTCCCTCGGACCAGATTAGAGATGTTCTGGATAGGCTCGGAAGAGCGAGGTATTTTTCAACACTAGACATGACTAGTTCTTTTCACAAAATAAATCTTGACGAAGAATCACGTCCGCTTACAGCGTTTTCCACTGGAAATGGTCACTATCAATTTAAGAGATTACCGTTTGGTTTGAAGATATCGTTAAAAAGTCTTCAACGAACGTTGACGATAGCGCTAAGCGGTTTAGACGCGGCTGCATTTCTATATGTTGATGACATAATTGTCTACGGATGCAGTTTGCAACACCACAACAACATAATAAATGTATTTAATCGCCTAAGAGACTACAATTTAGTGCTTAACGCAACTAAATGCAGCTTTCTGAAACCAGAAGTTATTTATCTTGGATATTTGATCACCGACAAAGGCATAAAAACTGACCCAATGAAGGATGAAACAATAAGAAACTATCCATTACCGAAGAATGCAGATGAAACCAGAAGATTTGTAGCGTTCTGCAACTACTTCAGACGTTTCATTCCTGGATTTGCAGGTATTGCTAAGAGTCTTAATACCTTATCGAAGAAAGACAAGCCTTTCGAATGGAGCCCAGAATGTCAAAAAGCTTTCGAAACACTGAAAGAGAAATTATTGAAACCACATATACTTCAATATCAAGATTTCGAGAGACCATTCATATAAACTACGGACGCTTCAAATTACGCTCTTGGAGCAGTCCTGTCCCAAGGAGATATAGGTTCCGATCTCCCAATATCTTACGCCAGCACAACTCTACAAAAACATGACTTAAATAAACCAATTATAGAAGGAAGAACTACTAGCTATACATTGGGGCATACATTTTTTTAGGCCATACCTTTATGGTTGGAGGTTTATGGTAGTAACAGATCACCGCCCTCTTGTGTCGCTGTTTTCCCATAAGAATACTTCTTCAAAAATGACTTTGACATCATTTATAAGAAAGGCAAAATTAATACAAATGCAGACGACCTTTCGAGGATAAAGTTAAATATTGAAACAGTTAAATCGATGATACCGGCTAGAGATGATGAAAAGCGGATATTAGCAATAACACGAGCCATGGCATCGAAATAACCAAAGAATATACAAGACAGACCAAACACAGAAAAATACATCACACTAGCACAAACAGATGATATCTTTATTTGGGATTGTACATCAATAAGCGACATCAAATACAAGAAAAGGCTGCAATTCTTCCCAGAGAAGAATAATAAAAACATGCAAATAAACATAATCGACAATAACGTCATAGTCAAATGTAGCGAAGATCCATTGAACATCAAGATGACTTTGGAAAATTTGACATCAAAACTGCGTAACTTGAGATTGAGCGAGTTGTCACTAAGCAAAAATGATAATATATTCAAGAAGGTGGATATCAAAGAATTCAAAAGAATATTCACACATATACAGGATGAAAAGAAAGAAGTGATAAAAATATTAATCTACAGCGAACCAAGAAAACCCTATGATCACAAAATGCAAACGGAAATAATCGAAGAATTCCACAAGTCGAAACTTGGCGGGCACCTTGGAGTAAGAAAAACAACACTGAAACTTAAACAAAGGTTTTTATGGCAAAATATGAACAAAATGTTCAAAAAGTACATATTAAATTGTGACCAATGCAAGCTGAATAAACAGACAAAACACACTAAAGAAAAGTATACACTGACTGACACACCAGAAACAAGTTCGAATAAGTAACCATAGACACGGTAGGACCTTTAAGAATTTCTGATAAATATCGTTACATATTAACAATTCAATGCGATTTAGCCAAGTATATAGTAGCTTGTCCAATGGAGACAAAAGATGCAATAACAGTAGCTAAAGCATTGGTAGATAACTTTATCCTTATTTATGGTACTTTCAAAATTTTGAAGTCAGACAAAGGCACAGAATTCACAAACCAATTGATGTCAGAACTTTGTAAACTGCTTGAAATTGAACAAACTTTTAGTACTCCGTATCACTATGAAACTTTGGGCTCAATAGAAAGAAACCACCGTGTACCTAGTGAATTTCTTCTTAATTATTCTAAAGACAATGAATGGCATTCTTGGATACCTTACTTTTCTTTTGCCTATAATACAACACCACACGTTGACACTGGTTATTCACCTTATGAACTAGTATTCGGTAGGCCTCCATATTTACCAAATGACGAGGTAAAAAGTAACAAACCTTTTTATAATACGGATGATTACGTTAAAGAATTGAAGCATAGACTTAATTTTTCTCTTCACAAAGCCAAACAATTCCTTAAAAAGAGTAAAATCAAACGATCTAATTTACAGCATAATTACAATTCTTTGAACCTTAAAGTCGGGGATAAAAAAAAGGAATACCACAATAACATGTTAAAAAATGGAATTTAATTTAAATATGTTTACATTTGAATGTAAAATATAGTATAAATATAATTTTTATTGTATAAAAATTATTTTTTTAAAGGGTGAGGGTGTGGTGTAATCGAATTTAATTGAATGTTATCGATACACACATCAATAGGTCCCTGTAGATACCCACTTAATCAGCTGTTACACCAGCTGTTTCATCAACAGATGTTTAACATGTTTATGATTTATTTTTTACATTTAAGGATGATAGTTCATAAGAAAATAGGATAAGTAAATCCCGTTGTTTTTATATATATGTAGGACATTTTTGTAAATAAATTCAATTAAGTTTTTACTGCCGACTTATTGGCAACTTATAAAAACCTAGTTTTATTTAGCGCTCTGGAAGTGCTGAACAATCCGTTGTATTGGCATTATTATTAAGTGCCTACAACAATAAAAATTAGAATACCAGTGGCAGGCAGGTACACTAAAAGTATTCCCCCCAAAAATTCAACTTCACTACACGGTACTCGAGTATTCACTTTTTATTCCCGGTATTCGTTGAAGCACTCTACTTACCAGTTGCTTTGTTAATTCTTACTCGTTGGCAAGTTCTCTGTGGTACTTGGAACTTGCACTGATTCTCTGACGTATGACCGGCACTTAACACTTTCACTGACTGTCCCCTTTCCTTGTTGGGTACTCCCTTTTATATTGCTGTTAGCAAGATAATTTTTCTATTACTAGCAACAACACCACTATGCCGTCCGTTCTTGGCTGTCTCCATTCCATGTATTAGATTTCCTTAGGCATGATCGTTGTTGCTAGGTGTTTATCTGTTGCTTTCCATTCGATTCCGTTTACGCATGTCGCTTGTTGTTTTCGTCCATCGATTCCCTTACGCATGTACGTTGTTGCTTGTTGCTTTCGTCCATCGCCAGCATCAATCCCATTACACATGTGCGTTGTTGCTACTTGTTCTGTTGGTTTTGGTGATCACACAGCGGCCTAACGGTATGTTGTTTTGATGCATTTTTGGCGTAAACAACAAGGAGGGTCACTCAGTCAGACGAAAAGGAAAGCAACGAGGCGCATTTAAAAAGTCATGGGAACATGTTATTAATTTCAAAGGGTGTTATGTTGTTAAAGGTAATTCAATTTAATAATTCAAACCAAAATAATAACAATGGGAAATAAAAAAATTTAAAATAAGAAAAATAGGTAAAAAATTTAAGAACATTAAAGGAAATAAAAAAAATAATGAAGGCCGCATGTCAGATCGGGGTATAGTGTGACTTCCGCCGATTGCCAGTTGATTCATCAAGTATTAAGTTCATTCATGAAATGGTGAATATAAACAACGAAGATACTTAAACCTTTAAATTTTCCTTTTTGATCAACCTCCAAATGATTCAGTATTTCACAAGAAGGTATTGTAGCCGAAAGCCAAGCAGCTATAACGAGCAAACCGGTGTACAACTTAACTGGATTGGACTGTAAACAATTCCTTTTGTTGACATTTATAGTTGCATTTGTGTATTTCTCCTTATTTCCTGTTTATAATCGCTCTTTTCATACCATGTTATCAAATATTTCCTTTGCTTTTGACATCGGAATACTGTTGCGCAAAAAAACTGAACAATCTTTTGTTTATACCAAATGATGTGCGATGACGGTTAATATTTATGTACCAACCTCTACAGAACATAAGCAGAATTGGCCTTATTGTATTTTTCACCAATACCTGTTGTTTTCTTCCTTTTGCGAGAGTAGCATGAAAATGATACCTTGCTCTGAACGTAACAGAGGAAAAAAACAATGAAAGAGTTTTTGTTTTATTCTTCTTTCCGTTAGACTCCAGATGAGCAAGCTCTTTGGTGAGTTGTGGACTTTCGTTTTGATTTTTTCTTCCGTGGTAAATGATAAATCGATTGGTTGAGAATTTTATTTTTATTACGATGGCTTGAACTATTCACTTATACGACGACTCTTTGGCAAATATTGTATGAAGAGGAGAACTTACATTCTTTGGATATATATATTAAGCAATGTCTAAAAGTGATTTGTTTTAAGTTTATTCGCACAACTTAAATCTTCTGTTTAACCACCATAACTCTGTTGGAGACTTATTTGTTGTTGTTGTTTGAAAGAATTGCGTGTGCAGGAAAATGTAATGTGCAGAGGAAACAACTTTGAAAGAATCTTTAATTGTGGAATTAATACAAGTACACGTATTAAAACCAGATATAGACTTATTTTTGTTTTTTGTAAAAATTGTTTACATGAAGCTTAAATTTTGTTCGACCGAGAAACATTTTACTAATTAAATTGTGGGTTTTGGAAAAGATCCACAATTTTTGTAAAATGGCATAATGGATAAAGGTTCATTTTTATCACGGTAGGATAAGAAAGGAGTACACACTATGAGTTATGGATGACAATCAAGTATTTCGGCCAGTAAAGCTTTCTGTGGCAAAGGTATCTTGAGTGCAATACGTATCGTATTATTCAAGATCAAGCCTGTTATTATTGAGACTTTGATAGGAATTGGTCAATATGGACTATGCCTCAAAGAAACCTGCCAGTTGCGATTTTATTTTTTTGGTAATCTCAAACTTTTAAACTTGCTTGTGTACTGTTTGAACAATATGCCGAACAATTTTAGCCCCAAACGAATTCAAGGATTTTTTAAAGATGTTTTTAGAACTTTAATATGGTGTAAATATTTCTGTTTTGCATATGAGCAAACACTTGTGGCCTGTTCCCGTACTTTATAAAGTGGTAAAAAATCGTAAAAGTTGTAAAAGTCGTAAACGATTTTCACATAAATTTTGTGTACGGGAACGCAAAATGTGTAAAAGTGGTACAAATTTTAAAAAAAAATTTAGTTCTGGAACAGGGCTTTGATGACATCAAAAAAACTCAAAGACTCAGAACCGTGAACAATACCAACTGTTGTTGAACAACAACAATTGAAATCTTGAAATTTTTGGCTTTGTAAGTTATGGAGTGCTTGGCGAGTGAAGGTGGTAAACAATTAGTATTTTTCTTTTTTTCACAAAGAGGAACAGATCTATTGCTTTTATTTAGTTGCTCCTACTTTTTTCCGTTCTTCTAGTCACTACTTCAAGGCCTCGTTTGTTTTCTTTTTCTTAGTATTGCTTTCCCTTGTTTCAATTTAGGAAAAAAAACTTTTTGTTACGTTCTTCTTCTTCCTCTTTTGTTTGACTTTTTATGGGCTTTCTTTTAACAAACAATTTTGCACCAATCAATTTTAACCACAATATTTATAAAGTTTTACCAAGTTTAAATAATGTATTTATCAGAATTTATTTGTATAAAGTATTTTTCCCCGGAATTATTGTAATTTTTTGTTCGGGTTTTAGTTTTTTTTCTTTTTTGTTTTAATTTTGTACAATTCTTTTACCGGCCGGTGTGTTCATCACAACACTCATTTGAAACTGATGATGTTGGTTAATTTTTGACAGATGTTAAATGCAGGTGTTAAATCGCTAAGAGAATCTAATGCCAAGTTTACATTTATGCTCCAAAATCCACTGGATTTCACGAAATCCTGAAATACACCCCGGTGTTTATACTTATTTTTTTTTTTGTTGATTTCAAACATATCACAATTATCAAGGTAGATGCATATGCGCAGCTAATCGAACGTGCATTTTCAAAACAAGCTATTGTAAATTGAATTAGTCATCAAAAAAATACGACAATATAGAACATTACTGCTTTTTTTTTTTCGAACGTTCCCACGCCTCTCTTTCCCACCCCTGCCGACCGAGGGGGGCGACCTCCCTTTTCGTAGGGATCGCGCACACACCATGATCCGCACCATGATGGGATATAGGAAGGAAGTTCGAAAACCAGCTACAGAATCTACTTCATCAGCCAGTTTTAAAAATCATACATAAATCATAAATCATAAAAATCATATGCCCGCTACTTCGTTAGCGGAAAATCCCAATGGTATAAAGCAGGATAATAAATAAATTGACCAAAGTTCAGAATATAATGTCTCCATTTCCCATTTACAACTTTTTTTATCAAAATAAAACCCAGTAATGCTACTTACGACAGTTAAGAGTGTTACTATTTGTCTTTTTCTAAAAATCAAGTATTTAGTTTTCAAAAAGAACTACATAAATCGAATCGTTCGCGATATAGTTTGACGTTAATCGACTTTTTTTATCGAACGTTCCCACGCCTCACTTACCCACCCCTGCCGACCGAGGGGGCGTCCTCCCCTTTCGTGGGGATCGCGTACACACCATGATCCGCATCATGGTGGCGTATACGAAGGAAATTCGAAAACCAGCTA